>NC_136489.1:136891739-136971739 GCF_053919585.1 Euprymna scolopes
CATTATTATTACATTTTTCAAATATTTGCCATAGAATTCCTCAAGACTATTTTAGTATGAGTAGAATTGATGGTGCTTGAAAACATATTCAAAACATAGCAAATATCAACGTTGACAATTGCTAAAACGATATTGTTTGGTGAGAGTTTAAACATCAAGAAAAAAAATTCATCAAAATTTTAAATTTTTATAAATTTTGTCTTATTAAAATCTGTTAGCCTTTCAAGCAATTGATTATATCTTAGTATTGTATTGTCTATCTTGAGAAGGTAATAGTGTTCTTTTAATTGTTTTCTTTGAACATAATGGCGACTATCAAATGTTATTTTATGACTAATATTTCCATTTCAGAATTGTTTCTGAGGTGAATATGGTGTCTAAGGGCATCTATTCTTAAAGTCCTTACATGACATTCTACTTGACTAAAATTATCGCAATGTATCAAACTCTTATTAGACGAACAGCGCTGATGAACCACCTCAAGACTTTACGACAAACCACAATTACCAAGGAATTATAAATACAAAGATTGGCTTCACATGAAATGATCACCTAGGTGTATCAGACTTTTTGTAGGAATTTTTTGACACCCCTAACACGAAACTGCGAATAAAATATAAAAAACTCGTAATTTCTCTTTTAAAAGTGGGTTGTTTATTTTCTTTATGGATTATACTTCCAAAATAAACTATTAAAGTTGTATAAAAAGTAATAGAAATATTATTTTTTATTTTTTTTAAAAATAGTAATGAAATTAATTGAATTTTACGAGTTCAGTATTTTTCAATTTTTAAACTTTAAAAATCTATCAAATTTTTTCTATTGATTCTATTTTTACGAGATTTTCAGGGTCAGTGTGAAATTTTGTGCTCTTTTCTAATAAACCGAATATAATATTTTAGACAAACGTTTTTTTTTTTTAATTCACGTCCCCTATTTTGAAATGTCTATTAAAAAGCAAATAATTAATTTACTCACCAAAGTTTTATATATCACAAATTGAAGATAAAAGATCAATAAATAATATATTCAAATTTAAAACGAAAAAAAAAAGAAGTTTTTTGGAAAAATCCAAAGTTTAAAACTTTCTTTTTTTTTTAAACCACGCTGTTTGTATTTTTTGTTTGTTTTTTTAAATGAAACCTTGGTCCTTGCCCCTTTAATTAAAAAAAATTAGTGTTTGAATTACATTTTTCGAGTAGTTTTAAGCTTGGAAAGACAGGGAGTCGAATTAATTCACGTCTCCCATTTTCAAATCTCTATTAAAAAGTAAATAATTAATTTATGTGCCAAAGAAGCGAAAAGATCAATAAATAATATATTCTAATTTAAAACGAAAAAAAAAAGAACAGTTTTTTGGAAATTTACCTGTAAAGTCCGGAGTTTAAAACCTTTTTTTTTTAAACCACGTTGTTTGTAATTTTTATTTTATTTTTTTTTAATGAAATCTTGGTCCTTGCTCCTTTAATTGAAAAAAAAATTAGGATTTGAATTACATTTTTCGAGTAGTTATAAGCTTGGAAAGACAGGGGGTAGAATTATTCAATGTTTTTCACAAAGTTTCTGACACACCTAAATTGATCACCTTATCTGAAAGTTCTCTAAAAATTTTCTGCCTACTTTGACTTGATGTCATACTTTTTAACTGACTCTTCTCAAATTACTTGTTCTATTAAACAGTTTCTTTTCTCAACGAGACTCGTGGATGTTGCATCATATTTATAAGCTTTTTTGAAATGTATGTGCATTGTGTTTTTATTTACTACTAACTGTACTCTTCTCTTTCTCATAGAAGAAACTTTGCTAATATTTATCTACTTTGCTTTTCATTTTCACGCTGCTCCAATATCTGTTTCGCGTTCCTATAAAAGATTCACAGCAAAACTCATCTAGCTACAACCACTGTAAATAATTTTCCTTTCTTCCTCCTCTGCATACCTAAAACTAATTGGAATTTCCATGAACAAAGTTTCTTTCTAAGAACTTCTTGTCTGTGGAACACAATACCATAGAACCGTTTCCCAGCTGACTACAACATTGTCATTTTCAAGTCCAATGATAACAACTTTTTGATGTCTCGTCCTAATAAATAATCAAATTCTTCCTAGCTCACGCCATACTTTATTATAATTGTGATTATGTATTTATTGAAAGCTTTTTTATCTGTGGCATATTAGAAAGATTAATTCGATTTCAACTGATTTATTTAGTGAGTTATCTCCCCATTGTTTGGTCATTATTAATGTTGACATTCATGCGTCTGATTCGAAGATTCTAGTTCATACACATACATAGGTGCACGGTTTCATATGTGTACATACATTTATAGACATAAACGTATATGTGTATATATGCCTCTATGCATATATGATGTATTTATTTCCGAGAATCCCAATTACAATGCAACCAGATATTTATTAACCTTTCAACTCAGGCTTTGTATATTTTCCCTTTTCTTCCATTCGTTTTTCTTTCATCCTTGATGTTACCAACCTCATCCCCATCTGATCACAACGAATGCTGCCAATCCACCATTTTGTTTTGTTTGTTCTTTACTCTTCTCTATTCAATGCCAGTCACACACAGTAACTTCGTTTCATGTGTATCTGTCTCCACAAATGCATTTGCCTCATCATCACTTGATGTAAAATGCATTCCCTTTTTTTTGTTCTTTCTGCCCCTTTTATGCTTCACACTGCTGCCAGCCATTCAGCCCGTTGCATTCCTTCTCCCATGTTTGTTGTTCTGCCAACTCATCATTTATCCAAATGATCTGGGTCATAAAGGCCTTAAAATTGAAACAGCTGTCTCTGTACCCACCACAACTCCACCCCTATCATCCGCATTTGATGTCATATTTCTGATAACACCGCCCCGTGCTCCATCCAACACCTAAAATCTGCAATAATCATTTCAGTTCCTCGTTGTTAGTTGCAGTTCTGCATCCCTTCTGCACACAAAAACAAATTGCATAGAGAGTGCTTGAAGAGTTCAAATTTACTGTGTACAGAGCATTCCTTCTTAATGCCATTTGCAAAAGACCGTTGAATGGTTTCTATGTGACTATAAATCCGTTAGTTTACAACTTTATTAAATAAATATAAGAAAGTACATCCTCCCCATCCCACTTGAAGAATTTGCTAGATACATTCAGGTCATGTGATCACGTCATCACACAACCTTATCTAAATTGTTTAACTACCTAAATATTACATTTTATAATTGAAGCGCAGACTCTCGTTTGGACTTTCCATATTTAATTGGATCATACATTTTTTGTTGCTTTTTTCTCTTAGAATTTCTGGAGATAATAAAAGTTATAGAAATAAAAATAGTAAATTAATATCATGCTTTTGACACAATTTCTGTTCATTTTGTAACCGCACGCATATGTTAATCAATGGATTTAATAAACAAAAATTATCTATTATGTTTTAAAGATTAAAAAAACAAAAATATCTATTATGTTTTAAAGATTAAATAAACAAAATATCAATTATGTTTTAAAGATTAAAAAAAACAAAAATATCTATTATGTTTTAAAGATTAAAAAAACAAAAATTATCTATTATGTTTTAAAGATTAAAAAAACAAAAATATCTATTATGTTTTAAAGATTAAAAAAACAAAAATATCTAATATGATTAAATAAACAAAAAAATTTATTATGTTTTAAACATTAAATAAACAAAATATCAATTATGTTTTAAAGATTAAATAAACAAAAAATATTTATGTTTTATGAAATTTCATTGCAAAGAACAAATGCTACCAAATCACACTCACATTTTCTTTGAAAGTAAAGTAACTCATTATGACAAATATTTTAAATGAAATGCATTCTGTTTAAAGAGGAATAATTGTTTTCACAATGTTTTGTATTCAAATATTGTTGATGTGATTTACTTAATAATCACGTATGGAATGTTTATAATTTTTTAATCATTGACCAAATATAATTATTTAATATATGGTCACGAGGGTCATGGATCTAATTACATTAATGATCAAAATTTATTTGAATAATAAACAAATGTTGAAAATGTTATTAATTAGAAGATGTAAAAAACAATAAATAACACATGAAATGTATTTATGTTAAGAAAAAAAAAGAAAAGTAGTAGTTGATGTTGTTATTCTTCTTGTTATTATTGGCTCACATGGAGCTTTCACACAAGTCATCAAAGATCTGATTGAAAAACCTGTGGTGTTCCCTGGAAGCTGAGTGACAACAAGTCTCCCCAGACGTCCAGCACTCTCCGCTTCCTTTGATAGCAAACCTGTGACGTTCTCTGAAGTCTAAGTGACAACGTCTCCCCAGAATTCCAGTACTCTCCACCTCTTTCAATAACCATTGCAGATGAATTTGCATCATTGTAACGGTCACTTACCATTGATTTCTCGTTGGTGGAGACCATTGGTCTTCACTGGAATTTGGATGGCAAAAAGGCTCCCCAAGATCCCAGTTCTTTTTGCACTTATCCAGCAGCAGACTGGTTAGTGCTTTCTCTCCTTGGTCTTTCCATCCTCCTTAACCCTCCTTGTTTATTTGGTGTGGCATCAGTTTTTGGTAACACACATACATACATACAAAAGAAATAAAATAAAAAGGGGTATAGGGCACAGGAGGGGGGGGGGAATTATATTTCAATTTTCATGATTCCATGTGATGCTACTTTGTTTTTCACATCTGTAGCATTTTCTGTTTGTCCAGTTTGTGCCTGTAGCTCGTGTTAGTCTCTGCATTCAAGGATTTTCCTTAATATTTCAACCGTTTTCATTACTGTTATCCATTGTGTCTTATCAGTCATCCCTCTGATTCCAATCTTTTCCATTCTCTCTTCAAAATTTTTCGCTATTGTTCATAGTATTCCATATTCTCATTAACAAAATAGCAAATGCTATTCTCTGGAGTCTAGCTTTCTACCTCTTTTAATAACCGTTCCAAATAAGGAATTTTTTTCCTTTATTCATCCTAAACAAGGCATATTGCCACTGAAGCATAATGGGCTACTGTGATCTGAACGAGATTTACAGGGAACAATCTGGGTGGGAAGTTTGGAAGCAAGATGTTTGTTATTTTAATTTCTGCATGTCAGTATGGCTGAAGAAATAAAAGTAAGTCAGAAATCCCAAAGATATATATATTTTTTTTAATTTTCACCCCCAAACAAGGCACAGTGCCACTTTGAAGCAGGGGGCTCCTATTAGGGACTTAATTAGCGGGGTCATTATGAAGGGAGATGAGTAGAAAGATGTTTGTTAACATTACACTTGAACTTCTGCATATCAGTGCAGTTGGGAAAGCAGAATCCCGGAAGGGAGTTCCAAAGACTCGCAGTTCTGGGGAAGAAACTATTCGAGTAAAAGGCTTTCTTGCACCTAGGGATCTCTATTGTAAAGGGATGAGACTTAGTAGCTTGTCGGGTTTGTCGGGGGTAGTTACGTCGGGGAGGTACAAGTGTTTGCAGTTCGTCAGAGCATTCACCATTAAAGTATTTGTAGAACAGGCAGAGGGATGCAACATCTTGTCGATGAGAACAGAAGCTGAAGCCTAGATGACAGTTCAGGACCTATCAGATGAGCAGTATGAGGGGAAACATTTTCTTGTATGTAGGGATCTCTACAGTAAAGGGGCGGGATTTTGTTGCGAGTCGAGTGTCATGCAATAAATTCATTAGAGAAGATTCCACAGAAAATACTTTTAAAATAAGTGCAGGGATACGACAGGAGATGGAGTTTGGCAGACAGTGTGGGACCTATTAGGTTAGAAATACTTTTCTATTTCTATAGTCTGTCCAAGAGGAAGAAACTAGCAGTTTGTACAACAGTCCGGATGTGTCAACAATATGCCATGCACAGGCGAACGTTCAGGGTCGTTCCAAAAGTAAACCCCAAAAATTCAAGAGCTACGAAGGCAAGAATGTGACCATTAAAACAAACTTTTTACACTCCAGAATTTATTTTTCTACATAGTCAATTCACTTTTGCCAACGATGAATGATAATTGTGCATTGGTGTCTAGAGCCTGCTTTGTTATATGAAAATCGTTTCAAAAGTAAAGCCACCGATGTTTTTAAACTCAAAAGGTTGAAGAGCTAAAAAGACAGGAACACTATCATTAAAACAAGCGACCTTTTGTGCCTCGGAATTTATTTTCCTACCTAGTCACCACCATTCTTAATGTCCCTTTTCCAGGAATTCAATAATGTTTCTCTGCTTCTGATGCACATCGATGACAAGGGTTGCTTGCTTAGAGTCTTACACTGTCAATATCTGCAACAGAGAGATGAAACTTTCAGGTTTTGCAATCAGGAATTTGCAATCCCCTCTGATTCATTTGGGCGGAATAAAAATTAGGATGCATTACTTTTGGAACGTCCCTCGTAAATATGCGAAGATTCTTTATCTATTATCTATCTCCTCTCCTATGTTCACTAGTTTCACAAACATCAAGTCTCTTATTTCCAAAGTTTCCTCAAAGGAAGAGCAATAATCAACCCATCATTGAATGATTGGTATAATAATTATTATTTTTATTCTTTTGACTCTCGGGCATATATACGACACAGGTAGACACATTTAATCAAACGAGAATCACATCCGTCTATATAAAAACATATAAGATATTAACGGATATATACTCAAGAGCCAAACAATGAAAAACATATGTTGTTGTCACGGCCCTAATAATAATAATAATAAGAAGAAGAAGAAGAAGAAGACGAAGAAGAAGAAGAAGAAGAAGAAGAAGAAGAAAGTAAATCCAACTTGTTTTCATTTGATGCATAATTTTATTGGAGAAAACATTCTCAAATCTGAATTTCTTTCTTTTTTTACCAAATACTATCAATTGAAACTGATATTTTAATTGTTGACAAATGAGAAATAAACAAAATTATCCATTTTAAAAATCATTTTGATTTAGATGTTGTGGAAATAAGAATAGGAATCACAGTCGTGGAAGGAAGTCTTTTTAGATCAATAAATCTGTTATCGCTTGACCAACTATTGATAATCAGGATTAGTTAAAGAATTGCTTAATTGCTTGCTCACATGAGAGTTTCTGTAAGATATAACAACATTCACGCAGTCACATGACTCATTTTTCTCTTGCTATTGCCATGTGTAATGGGTAATATACTAAGTAAAATTCAGTTCTAAGTTACACTATTATGGAGGTTGAAGGTTTTACTATAAGTGCAAGCGACATTACGTAAAAATACAAATTACATAAAACTTCTACTTGGTCATGACTGATGGAACGGGAGCATGCTACTCCTGTGGATTAAATAAAGGGTTCTGTTTGAAATGCTGTACAGATTTCTGAGTTCGTCAGAAAGATTTCCAAGTTCGATAAGATACACCTAAAGATGTTGAAAGACTACATCAGCTGAAACGTTATGGAAATAACACTCCAGATGAAAACAGTAGTCATAATAATCTAAATAATATGAATTTACATTTTTGCATATTTTTTTTGCAAAGATTTGTTTTTTGTAAAATATTTTGACATTTTCATGTTCATTTCTAAAAGAATGTGGAAATAGAACATCTAAATTCATCTTTAGACTGATTTTAGTTTTATAAACTAATAAATGAAACCGAATTATGGCAGATGCTTTTATTTTCAGTGTAATTATCTCCCTTGTCGTCTTGTTAATAGAAGTTCACAACTTTGAAGAAAGCCATTATATAACTTTCAAGAAAGATGTCGTTAAGTATAAAATGTGCATTATCTTGTACTTTATTTAAGTTTGTTTGGCAAATTTGATTATTTTTATTATTGTGTTACAATATATCAAAGCCAAAAACAATTTGAGGATAAGAGTTAATTAGGCACTGCCATTTGAAACATTATGGAAGTACTGACATTGATCAATGGTATGAATTGGTTATTACTTATGGGTATATTTTAATGAGAATTTCTTGACTTTGGTTTTGAAGATGACCAAGTCATAATCAACATTGGGAAACATTCATGTAGTAATGTACTCCACGGATGGGAAGCCATTGTCAAAAAGATTACTTATCGTTTGAAGTATTTTGAAAATCATGAGATCACCAAATCCTCCGGAAAGATGGTGTTTATTTGTGAGAGAATAAGAAGTACAACAACTAAGATAACAAGAAAGATTGATTTTGTCCATAAAAAACTTACTTTGTTAAGAAAAATCTCTCAGCAAGAAAGTTATGGTTACCTTTGTTGATAAATATTATTTTGGTCAATTTTCAGATTTATGCTTTCCAGCTATCGTTTAGTGTCCTGTGCAGTCTTTGTTTTGAAATTGCGTTTCAAAAAGTACAACACTAGCTCCATTATGTTGTGATCTTCGTTTCTGCTGTTGCCTTCTATTTGTAAAGTTTACAGAATACAAAAATAAATCGTTCAATGAAAATTTCCTTCTCTACAAAACAGCAACCTAATTTTTAATGTATTCTTAAAAGACTAATCTGCGGTGGCGGTGGTAGTGGTGGTGGCTGTACGAATAAAGAAAAAAGAAGAGAATCATTGTTAATAAGATGGTTGAGGAGAAAACCATTAGATGAGTACAAAACGATGGTTATATAAATATATGTGAGTCGACAAACCAATAATTGCAAGAGAAGTCTGTTGAAGGGGAGAGGGTGCTATCTGAACGAAGTTAAAACATTTAATTGAAAGAATGATATGAAAGAGAAAAGAAAGAAAAGAAAAGGTAGAAAAGGTAACAGAATTAAAAGGGAGAATATGATGAAAAAAAAAGAAGTCAAGAAAAAAAGTAATAAACGCAGATGAAAGAAAGAAGACTGAGAAAGGAAAAAGAAAATGTCTGTATAATTGAATGAAAGTGAGTATATGAAATTGAAAAACGAAGATGATAACATAAAAAGAGTAAAGAATGAAATATAAAGAGACTTAGAAGCAAAGAATTATAAAAAGAAGAAAAACGGTTGCTTTTTCTTCTTTTCCATTTATTTTTTGTTATTTCTGTCTGTAGTCAGGCATTAAAAGGTGCATCAAATTAGAAAAAACGTACAAGATAGATAAAGAAGATAAAAAGAAGAGACTTAATGTAGAGAGGAAGAATAAAAAGAGGAAATTGTCAAAATCCAAAAATAAAAGGTGGAAACGAGAAAGTGTAGAAAAAGGGCAGAAAAATTGATTTTAACGAAAGAAAGTCTAAAGAAGAAAATACTGAAGCAAAAGAATAAATCTTTTCTAGTTAGTTTTCTTTTCCTTCTTTTCCATTTTTTGTTAGTTTTGTCTGCAGTCAGACATTAAAAAGGTGCATTGATTTTATCATTTATTTACCATTTCAGCATTGATTTTTGTCTGTGAAATGCTTTGATATATTTGAGCTGGATTTTCGTTAAAAAAAGAAAAAAAACATTTGATTGTATCAATTTTTCTTTGAGTTGGCATTATTTTAGATGTACCACTTTATCTGTAGCTGAATTCGTTTCTTTTTTCTTCTTCCCATTTAATGCTATTTCCTACAACTCCCCTTCATTTGTCAGACAACTAGTAACATACTAACAGGTTATCATTCCTTCTATACATCGTTTATCATAGTGTTTAGAAATATCTTGAACTTCATAAAATGCTGCCGTATACAAAAATAAATCTACTTTTTTGTTTATAAACTTGACCTATTTTATAAGTACATTTTATAAGTTCATCTGATTGACCTTGAATGAATCAGACGATTCTTGATTTTTAAAGATATTTGCAATAAACTTGATTTCATTACACAGTTAAATACTATGACTTCGGCTAACAACAGCTAACCTGTGGCGCATTGTATGATTATAACAAGTACACTGATTCTTAGAAAAAAAAAATCACACTTTTTCATTCTAGTCTAAAATATAGCAATTATGTGCAGTGTTGAGTTAAGCCATAACCGAGTCAATCCATACTTTTTTTTCTTTTTACACAACAACCAGTAGATATTGCCATATGTTTTCTGCAATATTTCACTACAGGTAAGCTGACTTATAATCCACAATTGTATTTCTGTCTGCCATCTTTCTTCATTTTCTCATTGTCTCATCACAGACATCTATTATATTAATCCTCATATTATTATTATATGGTTTTATTGTCAAAACTATAGTATTCGCCTGACGTTTTCTTGTTTAGCCTGGATCACAGTCATCAATAGTTACACTTCATCTTTCCAGGTGATGCCATCCACAATTAATCTTTTTACCTCCTCTTCCTTCTCGTCAATCAATATTCTTTTATTTTCCTTTAAGGAATTTTAATATTTTAATACTAGAGACTCTCCTATCCAATTTCAGCCCAATATCCACCTTTTTTCCATCAAACTCTACTTTGAAGTTTATATCTTCTATTTTGCAATAGTTTGATCCTTGAATTTCAGCAACACAATTTTATTCTTATAAACTACTCGATGGCATTTATTAACATACCCTTTAGATTGTTAATCACGTCTATTCTGACAAGAATATCGAACACATCGATGAAGCATTCAATGATGATGTGTTTGCTTCACTCTATATAATTGTATCTCGCTTTCTTTTACATTTTATCTCTCTCCCATCAACCACTTTCACATTGCCATTCCAATCCCGCCCACTTGCAAGATAAGGATAAAGTAGAATCGATGAGTGCTGCTGGTACCACAGCATCCACTGAAACTTTTTATTTCCAAAGCTTGATACCTTGGTTGTCTTGAAGAGCAGATGTTGCTGCCAAAGCTTCTGTTTGTTCATTTAAATTTTGGTGGTTCCTTACAGTTTTTCATTACGTACATGCATTGACATCTAAAGCAGTCAACGTTCAATAATTACAGTTGTCCATTGTTTTCTTTACCTTTCCTACTTTGTGCAACCACTCCAACTGGCCTCACTTCCCAAAATCCTTTAGTTGTAAACAGTCTTGCAACCAGTATAATTTATTTGCAGTTCATTTTATTAAACACCGGCTACTTGTTATAGTTTCAGAGATACATTGTCCAGAAAGTCTGTCATTAAAGCTAGTTTTATTGTTTTTTTAATATTACTAGTATATAGGAGTTTAAGGTCAATCTTATATTTTACTTAAGGAACTAAACGATATTAGTCAAAGTGACATAAAGTATCGGTTATCGTTTTGTATTCAAACATTTATTTCAACGTGCTGGTTCACAAACTAACTTAAATACAGCATAATGAAACAGTCCACTCATAGATCAAGACGTATGTCGATGACGAAGGAATAGAGAAATTTCTGACCAGCATATTATACAAGTTTCTGACTGCATAAATTTTGTGGATGTTTTAAACGCAGATCAAAACGATTATGCAGAGAACAACTAGTCAGAATATGATCATCATGGCATTAGATTACAAATTTATTCTTTTGAACATTTAAAATGCTTTAAAGGCACCTTCATTCAGCTTAACCGCTTACTTATTTAAAGGTATAATGCATATACTTGCAAAAACAGAGAAAGGAAACTATGAAATCTGGCATATTATATATATTTGAACACCAGTTTCACCATCGTCATCCACAAAATTTTTGGGTTGTATCATGTCTTTACCCAGTATCACTCTTCCAGATTCCATAATGCCACAATAAATTGTCACCGAAATAAATGGATTATTATAATTATTATATTTTGTGTATTATTTATACTTCTTTTCTTATGTCCCAACTATTCTTCATCTATTCCAACTTCTCCTTACTTTACTGAAAGCACAAAACTATCTCCTCACTCGTCTCTTCCCTTGGTTTTCTCTTTTGATAACTGATCACAATCCCAAAGGCACTTTCACTTATCTTAATAGATTATTCATAAAAAGACTATTTTCGTTGTGACACTTTTTCTCACAAGGTAATTTGTTAATTAGTTCAATCAAATATTAAAAGAAGGGTTGAGTTGCCATAAACAAAATCAAATGACGTTGAATGAAATCCTTACACGATTCATATTTTTTTTGTTTTTATTTTTTTGAAACTTCAACTTCACTGCTCACCTGAAACTTATGTTTTGTGCACACGAACATATCCTCTTTCTGTCTTTATTTATGTGCCTCTCTTTATCTCTTTTACCATCTCTCTTTTTTCTCTCTTATTTATTTACATTTTTCAAATTATTCATCGTGACTAAAGAAGACTAACATTAACTGATATAATCCTTCCAACTGAAATACTATCTGCAACGAATAAAAATATGCTTATTTTTTTAGACAAGATTCAAGAAATCTGCTGAGGCATGCACATTTCGATGAAAAACAACTAATCAAACAAGACATGAACATAAATTGAAAGCATCAGGTATAGATCATCTGATGAATTCGATTTGTCATTGATAAATCAATAAAAATGAAATGATTCCAATTAATATTGAAAAGTTTTTGTATAATATTGCATAAAGTATTTTAGATTTGGATCTGCATGTGGTTCGGTGAATAAATTGTTCAACAGATCGATATGATCTTTGAATTCACATCTGATAATTATTAACTAATTTAGAGAATTGATTTAATTATTCACAACGAGTGTGTGTGATGAATTCTCTGTCCTTTTTTCTTCATGGGTAAAGTAAATGGTCGTATAAATGATGTTTTCAAAAATCATTTCATATTCGATTAATTACAAATATTGGCAAATTAAAACAGTACAAACAAATATTAAATGCAATATTTTAACTTTTTTTTATCAGTTTTTTTTTTAATTCTAATTACCAGGCATAGCAACGCACTGGCTATTATTTAAGCAAAAATATAAACTCCCAACGAAAACCACAAACTTGAAAAACTTTGACATGAAGGTGTTTACCAAACAATTCATTAACTAAATTATAAACCATACGGTTTGGATTTTTTAATATTACTTATCTTACTGGCTCTATGCTAATTTTTATGCATGTATTCCTTTGATTTTAATGCATGTATTCCTTTGATTGAATGTTATTTTTTTCACTCTTTGCTTAAAAAAAATGTTATTTCTTGAGTTTATGCCGAATCATTTATTAAAAAACAGTCCTTCATAACCGCACCATAAAATCGTATTTTATGAGACTTCGAAACTTAATTTAAATGTCACTTAATACATATTATTAAGCTCTCTTTTTGTGCATGATAAATATTGAGCTTATCCGTGGCAATTTGGAACTGATTTGTACATTTAACCTTAAAGGGGATTTTCTCACACAAACTTGTAATGTATTGTGGTGACTAATCCCTATTAATCCATATTAATTCCTAATTGTGCATCGAACGGATACCATACTACTTAGTTCGTTGCATCTTATCATAACTATGGTCCATATAAACTTTCAGTTGCTCAGTAGCTTCTGAGAAAAATAATAGAATGGCTAGACAGATAAGTAAACAAACAGAATAAGAAAGATATCATATAGATATCAGAAAGATCTAGAGTTTAAGAAGGAACCTCATGTCTTTTCATGTGCAAAACATAATTATTTTTATTTTTCTAATTTTTACATTTTATAATATTTATGTTTTTTTTTAGTTGGCGATGAACTCAGCATTAAATAGGTAGAATGAGGTTAAACAACTCAGCATTAAATAGGTAGAATGAAGTTAAACAACTCAGCATTAAATAGGTAGAATGAGGTTAAATAACTCAGCATTAAATAGGTAGAATGAAGTTAAACAACTCAGCATTAAATAGGTAGAATGAGGTTAAATAACTCAGCATTAAATAGGTAGAATGAAGTTAAACAACTCAGCATTAAATAGGTAGAATGAAGTTAAACAACTCAGCATTAAATAGGTAGAATGAGGTAAATAAACGTAAATGTTGATAAATTTATAGTCTTTAAACTCTTGATGCACACAATTAAACTTCAATATCCTATGATTCATAAAGTAAAAACATTGAAAGGAAAATACTAATAACAATTCAGAAAAAAACTGTTCAATTTTACCAACTCATTCAACCACATGCATGACTGAAGAAAACTTAATGTTGAAATTAAATAAAGCACAAGAAACACTTTTAAAGACAATTTCATAATGAAACAAGTAAACAAGAGAAGGAGTTACAATACAAAGTCGCTAGACGTGAAACATCTAAAATAATTTAAAGAACGTATTATGAACATAAAAATGACTTCAAATTAGCAAATACGCGTTAAACCTAATTTGGATGCTAAACATAATATTAATTTTAATGATTCTAAAATATGAAATATAAATAATGAATAATAAAATGAAATTCTTAGAATCTATCATCTTTTACAACATAATCAACAAAACGGTTTCTTCTACTTTTTTATTTGAATTCATCTTATATAATCATGACAAACTAGTAAAAAATTCAATTAAAAAACATTGACCTTTTACAGACATTTCCACCGATTTATTCAGCCACTCATCCTAAAATGATGAAGATAGCAGCCGTCAAAAACGTTGCTTATATGAGTTAATAACATTTCAATATTGCCAAGATGAAAATCAACTTGAAAATATTTGGTATCAACATCACAAAAATTATTAAATTAAAAAAAGATCCATAACCAAATGTGGACATATAAATATTTACTCAACTGATTAAAAAGTATTATATATACTTAACTAATCACTATAATTCTTTTGTAATAATATATATAAATAGTTATTTGTAATATTTATTTGTAATGTGAATTAATCAACTTAAATGCGAAAAGAAATCACAAATTTATGATTGCAAAAAGTTTAGATCAACAAGAGAATACAATCACATCACACTTTAGTAAAGGAAAAATAATGAGCAGTGACATGACATTATGTTGAAAAAACAACTTTGGGCTTTGGAGACGTCTATTTTCTTGGTCAGTTTTGAATTTTGTATTTGCTGAAAGATTGGACCAAAAATAAAACTACAGTAAAGTGTTACATTTAAGCCATAAGTATAATATTATCTAAATATAATATGCCTTCTGGTTGCATATATTTGATAGCTTAATCTACATACTGCATACATGTTAAGTTGGTTAAAAAAAAAAATTGACTGAAAGTAAACGGTTTAGAAAATTTTGAAATTGTCTTTGATAAAAAGAAGAAAGTTTTTATTAACTGGAAGTATTTATTAACTGGAAGTGGTTTTATTTGGCGTTATTATTTCAGGAGATGATATTTCAAATGTGAGGAAACACAATACTCATTTAGTTTCGTTATCATAAATTAAAAAAATAAACAAAAGTATATATATATATATATATATATATATATATATATATATATATATATATATATATATATATATATCTACATTTATAGTTCAATATAATATATTTTTCTATTCTTATGACATTTCATAGTTTTTGGTAGCCACCTTTTGTCAGACTAATTTATTTGATTAGTTCATTAATTTGAATTAGTTCAGCGAATTGCTTAGTCTTTTTAATACACACACACACACACACACACACACACACTTCTTGCTCTTTCAGTTTATAAGTTTTTTAAGCACTTAATAAACAAATCTGAGTTTATGTGTATTAGTAACATAAATGTTGCATGAACTCTCAAATTACTTTTAACTTTGTCCATTAACTGACATATCCAATTATAAGTTTTAAATGAAAGTGAATGTGACTCCATTATCTCTATCTGTGATTGTTCAGCTCCTGCAGTGTCTGTGTTTATATGACATTAAGACATTATAGTGACTCATGAACCACAAGCAATTTCGAGTGAATATATTATGAGCATTTGAAAAGAAAATTAGCATGACACACAGCATTTCGTTCACCACTGCCACCACTCGGGAGTCCACTTTATGTGATTATTCAAGCTTTTCATTATGCTCACACATACACAAAAATAAAACCCTGCTGCCTATTAAAAATAGTATACAGAAAATAACCGACAGGAAATGGTGGCTCATTGATTATGAGATGAGAAAATTACCTAATCATGAAAACTTCTGTTGCCAAATGGACAAACGCATCCTCCATGTTAGAAGAGTTACAAAGCTGTGATAAAAGTTCAGACCGAACCGGAAGTTATTTCTTTCTTTTCTCTTTTTCCAATTGCCTTACTTTATGAACATGTCAGATGTGAAGAGTCCAACCAATACGTTTGTTTGCAACTAAATCTTATAAATACTTATTGATTATAGAACCAATTAAAGATATATAACTACTTCTTATGATTAGAAATCAGCTTGCAGTTGTATCATAATAAAACATTGGTTCATGTTGAATCACCAAAGTTAAACAACGTTAAGTCAGTAATTGGATGGGTAACTATTCGGTGATATGAGATCGTGTAGCTACTCATCATCGATTAAATTTTTAAGTGAAGTGATAGATCAATGTTTCACTCATTGTCCTATATTGATGCAAAACTCCATTTTGTTACAGTTGCAAACAATGTTCTGTTGTTTTCTGATCGACTGAGTGCGAACATGGCACCCACTGTGAACACAATTTTCTCATTTGAAATATTTACTCGACTGCTGTCTGATATCTTCAACTCCTCTGCTAATTCACACAACTTCAATTTACAATGGGTCTAAACGGGTTTGTTTTTATGTTTTCTAGAGTAAATGCGGAATTTAGGCAACTGAGCATTCAGCATCATTTGTGTCTGTACGATTGTTTAAAGTCAGTAAATAACCTTTTTAATAGTTATTTCTGACAGGGATGAACTTGAATAACACTTGTCAAGCCATTTTTTACTTGAATAATATTGTCCTATCAGAAAGCAATGCTTTACCAAGACATGAACTTTTCGTTATTCCATTGTTTTTGAAAGCTTCTCTCGGATGTAATTTGTAAAATAATAATCTGGTTGGGCTCAGATTTTGACACATGCAATTTGGAGGTTAGTGCTTCATAAAAAAAAAATATGGATTTCTTTTTATTATTCGTGTCATCTGTATATTAGGCCCTGGAATTATTTGAGTGATTTTATAGTAAAGTACTCTCTCAAGCCTTGGCAGGGCAACTAACTTAGGAGAAGGAAAACGCTAAAATAACATCAGTCATTGTTCGCTTATCCTAGCATTGATTTTGTTTTTCTTACTTAAACAAAATCAAGTCTGGATATTTTGTGTTACGTTTATTCTACATTTGTTTCTTTATAGATTCATCATTTTTCATCCTTTCAGATATGATCCATTGTCTATCAAGACAGACGATGGTCAATTAGATTAATTTAAAACTTCTTTTTTGGTGTAAAATGTTTTGAATTCTTTTGTTTCCTTGAAAATGTCTCAAACTAACTATTTTTCAATAAACCATTTTTTGTTGTCATAATACAACCAGAATATATGGATACCAAACAGGTGAATTAGTGGGTGTAAATAACTCTTAAATAAGGTTTAGGGATATATTAACTAAGACATATATTAACTAAGACATATATTAACTAAGACATATATTAACTAAGACAATGTTTTTTAATAAAAAAAAATAACTAAAAGTAATAACTAAATCAACTAAAATAACAAAAATAACAATTAAAATAATGTCTAAAAACAATGAAAAAAAAACTAAGCATAAAAATGAAAAAAGAAACTAAACATAACAACTAAACATAACAACTAAAAATAACAACTAAAAACAACAACAAAAAGAATAATAAAAAATATCAATTAAATGCAAAACAATGAAACAAATGTCAAGAACTTGTGTAACAATAAAAAGTAAAGAATATTTTAAACTAAAACAGTTATAATTTCAACTTTTTTACATTTGATTATGAAAATAAAATAAAAGTTGTTTGCTACTTTGTTCTTTTCATTTTAATTATCTGATTCTACGACATAATCATGTTGACACACCGGTTCCCACTGGATCACCAAAGTTAAGCAACGTTGAACCTGGTCAGTACTAATTGGGACATTTAATACTGACCAGGTGCTGTTATCTCAGCATTGTTTCCAGTCGTTGCCACTAGACTCAAATAGTTCCGATTCAGGAGTGGTGTGGTTGGAGATTGCACAACCCTTGCCTAACAATTACACATTATATTAAAATATCCTTTATTTTTTTAGAATGAACGGAGGTATCGATATCTGATTCGAATTTCAATGAGACATTGGTATACCTTGCCATCTGTAAAAAATATACTATTTATTTTTTTATATTTTATCATTTGTAAATTTGATATTAAAGGCAGAAATAGAAGATATATAAATGCTAACATTAACATTGCAGTAAAATCTAAATTGGAATAAAACTTAAAATTTCGATTTCATCTTATTGTATATGATTTTAACTTGAATTATCTTTTGTCAACTTTTGAAATTCCATATTTGTTTAATTTGCAGTTGATAAGCCAGCATAAAACAGTGAAATACAAAAGTATTTTGCATTTAAATAAACAACTTTTTGTGTTTTTGTTTTAGATTTTATAAGTAAAACTATTTTTCATACTTTTAAACTATTTATGATATGAATACATTTTTATAAATGCTCATGTATAAAACTATTAACTAATTAATTTAATTTTGATGACTTTTTGGATTTTGAAGCAGCTAAATATACTGAACACTTTTTTTTTATCTCACTCAAATAAGTTTGGGTTGAAAAGTTAGTACTCATGAACTGCAATAGAAAAATGCGAGCATGAAAAGTAATATGGTTAAGCTTAAACATGGAAAAGTAAAGGACTAGTTGTTAAAACTGGAAAAGAAAAGGACAACATATTTTAGTAAAAAATACAATAAATTTGTAACTTAAAATATTGCAGTATTAAGAATTTTTTTTTAAATTCAATTTATAACATTATATAATCAATTCTTAATGTTGCAATATTTTAAGTTATAAATTTATTATATGTTTTACTAGAATATCTTGTCCTTTGCTTCTCCAGTTTTAACAATTAGTCCTTTACTTTTCCATGTTTAAGCTTAACCATGTTACTTTTCATGCTCGCATTTTTCTATTGTAATTATATAATAATCAATAGAGAATTGACTCTATAATAAATACGAAATCTACATGAATTAAAATATGTTTAATTTACGAACTAGCAATGCCGGATGGCTTGTTAGTCGATTACAAAACTAAGACAGTCTGAATCTTGTAGTTAAGTCAGAGCAAAATACTTATATTAATGAAATGTAATTTTATTATAATGTAATTTATAAAACATTTTCAAATGTGTAATTTATTTACTTTGCTTTGGGTAATTTGACCATTTTAAGTATTTTAGAGTATGCAGCTAATTTTACACAAAGACTAGATTAGTTTTTAATATGATTTTAAATATATTAGTCTTTCTGAGAATAGAAAATATTCATTGCGAAAGTGTGACTGGATTACAAACTATATCTTAAACATGATGACATTCCACACCTGTAGATTTCAAATGATTAACTTTTAAAATAGATTAACGATTCTTTGGAAATTTGTCATGAAAGTAATTTAAGCAAAATACAATAAGACTGAGAAAATGGCATGTGAGATATCATCCAGACGATAGAATTCAATCTATTTTGCTTTCAGTCTAGTTAGAATAACAGTGCAGACAACCTATGTGACAAAACCAAATTGGTAGCAGAAGATAATGACTTGTATATGCTAACTAATCCAATTTACTTCAGTAAGTTTTAAAAAATTTTTTTTTTTTCATTTTCACTCCAAACAAGGCACAGTGCAACTTTGATGTAGGAGGCTATTTTCGGGGACAGTAGTTGCAGGGATACTATGTAGGGAGTCCAGCAGCAAGATGTCTATTCACATTACATTTGAACTTCTGCATGTCAGTACAGTTGGGAAAACATGGGAAAACATGAACCCGGAAAGGAGTTCCAAAGTCTAGCAGTTCTGGGGAAGAAACTATTACAGTAGAAGGCCTTCCTACACCTAGGAATCTCTACTGCGTAGGGGTGTGACTTGGCTGCTTGTCGAGTTTGTTGGGGGTATTTACGTCGAGAGGGTACAAGAGCTTGTAGTTCGTCAGAGCATCCACCATTAAAATACTTGTTGAATTTAAATTTAATAGAATGAAACAAGTAACATTTACCTTTCTATATAAATTATGTGTCTATGTTTATATATTTGTACAAGATTATATATATATTTATATCTGTGTTTTTATATGTTTATATACTTGTATATACAAGATTATATATAATCTGAGGTTATATATATAAGATTATGGGATTATATATATTTATATGTTATGGATTTGATGAAAATTGGAATAAGGATTCTAGACATAAGGTTTAGTGTTTTGACTCTAGACATAAGGTTTAATGTTTAAACATAAGGTTTAATGTTTAAACATAAGGTTTAGTGTTTTGACTCTAGACATAAGGTTTAATGTTTAAACATAAGGTTTAATGTTTAAACATAAGGTTTAATGTTTAAACATAAGGTTTAATGTTTAAACATAAAGTTTAATGCTTAAACATAAGGTTTAGTGTTTAAACATAAGGTTTAATGTTTAAACATAAGGTTTAATGTTTAAACATAAGGTTCAATGTTTAAAGATAAGGTTTAGTGTTTTGATTCTAGACATAAGGTTTGTTTTGACTTTAATCTTCATAACAGCGTATAAACTTATGCAAAACTGTTTTGTTCAGAGAATTAACAATAACCGTCCTAGGACGCTTATTGTTCTAGTAGATAGTATAAAATGAAATGATTTATCAATAAAAAATATTTTTACCTGAAAAAAGAATTTTTTAAACATAAAATCATAAATGATATAATTAAAATTAATATTATTCGCTTCCAGCAAGTCTTTCTAATGCTTCTTTCCAATATTATTCAGTTTGCAGAGTTAGATCGGTTTTTAATATTTTAGTTCCCTAAAAAGGCGAACTATGGGTTCGAACAAAAACAAAAATTGTTTCAGACTAGAAGTGTACACATGAATTAGGTGGCATTTCTAGGTGTATGTTTGCAATTCATACAAATAACAAGTGAGATATGTTGAGAAAAGAGAAATCACCCAACATATTGGAAATGTGTTTGACCCGGAGCTTGGACCATCCAAAATTGAAGTCATCCATTTGGAAAAAGATTCTGTCTCTTTAACCCTTCCAACTCTGCATGACCAATATATCGGTCCTAGCAACATAGCTAAAAATATGACATCGCCAATATTTCGGCCTTCTAATAATATGTTATCAAATAATTTTTCTAATCACCTATTGTCTTTTTTGGCTAATTATTACTTAATTAAGTCAGGGTCCATCTTGAAAGTAAATTAGTTGAAAAAAAATGGCTAGAAGTGGGACCATCTAAATAGTAGTTATATTTATGTTTATAGTTTGGCAACAGATTAGCCTTTTTGAGTGGATGCTGACTAGCCGTTATCTCAAGTAGTATTTCTATTTCAGCACATGGATAAAACTGTGGGTACAGTTCAAGTTAGCCTTCTGGGCGTTTGGTGGCAAATTTGGTTTTCTATAGTTTGATAGTTGATTTTCTGAAAGTCTCACAGTCAGTTGAGTTTGAGTGCCTCTGGAGGAGAGATCGGTCGTTGACTCTGTTGGACTTGTATTTTGATTTGGTCAGGCTAATATTCATCATTTGAAAACTTGTTACTGTGACCTGCACAAGAATAAACTTTGTTACTTATTTTAAACATGAATTGCGAATTTATTTGGAAAGAGAATTTTTCTGTTGTACTTACGACTGAAATCACATAGTCGACACTGCGACCAGTGTTGTCAATGAGCAAGGATTTTGAACCGATACAACAAGCGGACGATCATAGCCTGTGTAGTGAATGCACACACACACGTGCATTTATAGAATGATTTCCTTTTTGCTGATACTCAAGAGAAAAGAGTAAGTGTAGTATCAGAACAGATACTACACTTTGTTTCTAGCCGAAAGGGCAAGTCGTTGCTGAATTAAAAATTTGAATTTGTTTAATATTTAAACAGACTTGAAATACTTGTGCAGTTGTGCACATATTAATCGATGATATCGATTTCTATTTTCTAATTCTAATCTCACTGAAGGCATAATACTTTACAAATCTGTTATGGTCTTAGAAACAAGAATTTCAAAATATCTTAGACGTTTTATGCAGATTTACGTTGAAAACTTTTAAATCAAGTAAAAACATCAAAATTGGGTAAAAGGAATACAGCGGAAGTAAACCAAAAATAAAAAGATTTTCACGTGTAAAGTGTGGATGCTCGCTATCTCAATTTGTCTATCATTCTCCCCCCCCATCTCTCTCGTTCTCCCCCATTCTTTCTCTCTTTCATCTTCTTTCTCTCTTCATATAGCAGATTTACTCTTGTTGTGCTTGCAAACAGAGCGTGCATCCTTTTTGTTTCATTGTAAACAATTCGAACGTGTAAGAAGCGTCACAGTACGAGCATAATATGACCATCAAATGTGTTTTTTTCGTCTCAAAAAACCAAAAGCGGCAAAGAGGTATTTAAAGTGACGTGTTTTGATGAATATTACTGTTCACATTTCCCATTATTTTTATGGCTCTTACTATAATAAGGCACCAAAACAAGACAGGCAAGAAAAATAAATCATGTTTATGACATGTTAATGGTTTAAAAAATTTAAATCAATGTTTATTAAATGTTAATGATTTAATTAAATTACATGTTAATGATTTAATTAAATTACATGTTAATGATTTAATTAAATTACATGTTAATGATTTAATTAAATTAAATTAAATATTAAATACAAAAAATTAAATTAGTGTTTATTACATGTAAATTACATTAAAAAATAAATCAATGTTTATTACATGTTAATGATTAAGAAAATAAATCAATGTTTATTAAATGTTAATGATTTCAAAAATAAATCAATGTTTATTAAATGTTAAAGATTTAAAAAATAAATCAATGTTTATTACATGTTAATGATTTAAAAAATAAATCAATGTTTATTAAATGTTAATGATTTCAAAAATAAATCAATGTTTATTAAATGTTAAAGATTTCAAAAATAAATCAATGTTTATTACTTGTTAATGATTTAAAAAATAAATCAATGTTTATTAAATGTTAATGATTTAAAAAATAAATCAATGTTTATTAAACACATACACATATATAATACAACTACTTTGGATCCATATGTGCAGATATGTTTCAGTAAAAGCCTTATTTTTGTCAAGTCACACCTTATTGTTATGATGAAAAAATTTACTTTTCTTCCTGACAATTCATCCTGATAATTCTTAGCCAAAATAAGACTAGAGCTGAAACATTCATGTACATATGTAGGCAAAATATTTCTATTAATAAAAATGTATACTAAATATATACAGCTCTACTATCTATTGAGCACGATTATATAAACCCAGTTTGGTCCCATGAACATGAGGATTATAGAAGAATACTCCGTTTCAGGGTGGATAAAATGAATTTTCTGAAGATGGCAGTTTTGTATAGCTTTATACTCCTTTACAAAGATTAAAACCAAGATATAATGATACTTAACTTATGTCTGGAATCCTCTGTCCAATTTTGATCAAAATCCATTAGATTCAAGAAAATTTGTAAAATTTAAAGCTTAAGGTTAAAATGTCTCAATAAGAAATTTAATTGCAAATCATAACAACACTATGTCTACTGTAATCCATGACTTTACAAGCTTTCATTTATTAATGCTGCTTCAAAAGCAACAAATTGGAACCTCATGTATCAGTCATATAAATGAACATTGCACATCGAATTCTATCAAATTCTATCAAATTCTTATCAGTTATACAAAAATCTTATTAAAAATAATATAAATATTCCTCAGCTCAGAAACATTATCAAGAGATTTTAGAGTAGTTTAATGAAATGACCACAAAACTCATTAATATCAAAAAATTAACAGTTTACTAATGTTTAATATATTTGTATGCAAATGATCGGCTTAGAAAAGACTTTAAAATGCTGAAATAAAAGTCTAGCAAATAAATTTTCGATAGTTGCAATTTTTACAGATGATTGTGCAGACGCAATGTCTGCTGAGTGATCGTGATACAAGATGATTGACAAGAATAGTTTTTGAACGTCCGTTCATTTGTTCTCCTCTTGTTTTATGACCAGAGCATAAACGGACTCAATCAGCCACGTATTCTGTCAGTTCCATTTTTGTAGATGTCATATCATTTATGAGACAGACAAAGCAGCATTCCTTGTTTATTTTCAGAAGGCAAAAGACTAAAAGGTACATGAAGTGACAAGTCAAATCTCTGGATGAAGCTGACAATGATTGGATGAGTCTTTGTGTGCCGCGCTCTATCGATGGATTCGCCATTGTTTTAATTCGTATGTATTTCTATTTGGGTCTACATATTTTAATGCTTTCAAATCAGAAAGGAATTGCTTCTTCTTCTTCTTCTTCTTCTTCTTTTCTTTTTCTTCTTTTTCTTCAAATCAGAAAACATTCAAATCAATGTAACTTTTGGTGACTTAGTTGTGAGAATGCAAGTTGCACTTCTACTTACAACTCTCCCCAACATTTACCAAAAACATCACAACAAACTGGAGACTTCTCAGTTTTGTAGTTCATACTATCAGGCGTTGTCCAGTACTAAAATACGCTTGAATATTATATTTTAATTCATGCAGATTTTGTATTTATTATTATAGAGCCAATTTCCTATCGATTATTATATTGTACCTAATACATAGTAGTGATTTCAAAAGTAAAAATAGATAACTAGAATCGAAATCAAAACATATAACTCTCCAGTCTTATCCACCAGCATATGACCTAAATCTATATGCATAAAACACCTGCAAGAAGTAAAGATGTTTAATTGGTGCATAAGCAGAGGAAAAAAAAAAACGGTTTAGTCGACTTATACCAAGCCATGGTCAATGTTTTATTTTCAATTTTGATCCTGTAGCATCTATTTTACAGGCTAAAATCCAAATCGAAAGTATGCTACAGGTCCAAATACACTATATCAGAAGGTTTTAATATCAATTGACATTGATATTAAAACCATACTTTTTCTTGCGAAAAATTAGAAAAAAAACTAAACTTTATAGGTATATAGATTATTTTATTCATGAATAATTAGATATGAGTATCTAATAATAATAATAATGATAATAATAATAATAATGATAATAATAATAATAATAATAATAATAATGATAATAATAATAATAATGATAATAATAATAATAATAATAATAATAATAATAATAATAATAATAATAATAATACAATAAGTTGTTAGATAAAAAAACAATTCAGAAATAAACAAAGGAAAACAATTTTTATAAGATAATAATTAAAACTAACAGAACCTGTGGAAATTCCACAGGGGATTCATTCATATGTAATATATTGATGTTGGTATTCTGTAGATGTTCAGCGTACATGGAGACGCTCTGATATTATTGTAGCTCTTTTGCTAAAACTGCAAAAATATTCATCTAAGCTAGCAAGAACGCCCGCTTAAATATATTTTAATTCTTGCAGATTTCGTATATATTACTAGCAAAAGTACCCGTCGTTGACTGGATTCAAAAACAGCCTACAGAAAATGGACTCTGATTTATGAAAGTATGATAGGTTATGAAAAGGAAGGGTGGTAAAGAGATAGCTTCGAATTTGGGGGTATCAAAACCAAAGCAAAATATGATGAAAGTAAAAATAAAATAGATAAACCCCATAATTTATTATACGATACCTGTTCACACTGAAACACTTGTCACAATATTCTGTGGATCTATATTAAAAAACCTTGTTAAACTTTGTGACATATTTCCATTCTATGGAGGTCAGGTGCAAATGAACACCCCATAATTTTATTATACCATATTTCTTCAAATTGAAACATAATTATCAAAGTATACTTATGCAGATAGATATGAAAAGTCTTTATTAAAGTTTGTGCCTATTTCCATTCCATGGAGGCCAGGCACAAACACAGACCCCACAATTTTATTATACTATCCCTATTTAAGTTAAAACATACTTATCAAAGTATTATTATGTACATCTATATCAAAAATACTTGTAAACGTTTTTTTTTTTTTTCAATTTTTTAATTTTTTATTTCCATACTGTGTGGACCAGGCGCGAATGTAGACCCCACAATTTTTATGAACCACCGTTCTGCTAGATCAAATATACCCATACCTGTGTCTCGATACATCTTCTATCATTATATGTAATCAGTTTTTTAAAATAGTCAACCATATAGGAGCCTATTCGTGACCACACACACACACACACACACACACACACACACACACACATGTTCAGCTTTATATTATAGATTATAGAGTTAATGTTTTATCGATTTTTATGTATTATAAAGTTGCGATTTCCAAAAAAAAAACAAATATATATATATATATATCCATATGACTTGGGTGAATCAGCTTGAATTGAAACCAAAAGCAAAACTTATGAAGAATTCTTGATAAAAGTATTTATAAAAAGAATCAATTACTTAAGTGCCACCAGTTATAATCGAAACCAAAACCAAAACTTATTTTGGTAAAATTATTTATTACAAGAAATAGAAGTCCATAACAATTAAATGACTCGGATGTAAGTGTGACACAAAATCACACACATGCTATCGTATATATATATATATGTATATATATATTTAAAACATTGATATAAATGTGAAACCTAACGCGGAATGTTGAGGACATGTGTTGCATTAAGAGAAATGATATGAGAATTGTACGATTTTTAGAAGTCATCATGTGAGTCCACAATAGAAAAGAGTAAGGATCACACCATGTTGTCGTCCATCAGGAAAAGACTCAGAATAGAACACAGTGCAGATTGTTTACAGGAGGAGACTTGTGTGTGTGTGTGTGTGTGTGTGTGTGTGTGTGTGTGTGTGTGTGTGTGTGTGTGTGTGTGTGTGTGTGTGTGTGTGTGTGTGTGTGTGTGTGTGTGTGTGATAACAAGAGTGTGCTTATGCAAACGGGCATTGTTTTGTATAAGCAAATTTTTAGTGATGTAAAAAGAAGAATCAGAACGAAAACGAAATGCTGCAACATTGGACCATGTCAAGTGTATGTGTGAGAGAGAAAGAGAGGGGAGAGGTCTCAGACACGGAAATTCTACACAATTGATGTGTCTAATAAACAGACTTAGATATTATAATCTTTTTATTAAATCTGCCCAGTACAGTATGTTAAACAGGAGGCTACAATGGTACAGCCACATTAAAAGTTCTTGGATTACTGGATCCAGAACATAACATAGTTTGCAAGATCAGTGGGAGGAAGTAATAAGGATGGAATTGAAAGAAGGAGGAATAAAAAATTGTAGTCAGAGATCGAATAGTTTGAAGGTAAATTTCTAAAAGATGCTGCTGCTGCAGCAACAGCAGGATTAAACAATGATGATAATGGATTTGATAATGTGTTGCTAGACCATAATCGGTAACCACCATTTTGAACTTTCATTCCATAATGCCCTATCTGTAGCAAGAGCCTCTTGACAAAAGCATATAATTTCAAGTACAAAAAGAGTTATCTACCTTTAAAGATAAAAATATCTTTAAATAAAACTTAACGTATACTTTGATGCATTTTTTTTATTAAAAGTGGATTATTTATTGGTTATGGCTATTTTTTTTTAATTGTTTACTTTTAATCGTTGTTTCGTAAATAAATGCCAGTTGTAAACAAAACAAAAGAAGATGCAGTAAACATCGACTCAAATAATGTCAAAAGCGATCACAAAATGATGGTACATTTTGAACAAAAGCTAATTAATGTAATATTTGATGTGTGAAAATTTGCCATTTTGTCAATTTAGGTGACATTTACAGCTTTGAAGTAATAGTTTTTTGGGGTTTTTTTTTAGGTCAAACGTAATTGAATTGGACAAACAACTAATGATAACAAATTTTGGTAGATTTTGTGGACCATGTGGTCAATGGGATATCTATTATATAATTGCAAGTATGTGTATATGTTTAGATTTTGTATGCACAGAATTCACCCCAAACTAATTAACCGATCATTATGCATTCAGGTTCACTTTCTGTTTCTTATATTATATTCATTTTTGTCTTCATTAAAATGTGTTTGTTAACAAAGGCAGCAAATTTTCTGAAGAAAAAGTAAGTGTAAAACATATTTTATAGCTGATGTAAGATGAAAAGAAAACGTTGGAAATTTTAATAATAATAGAAAATAAACTTCTTGCATTTACATTAAATGAAATGAAAATTATCACATGATCCTATTTATGTTAACATAGACAAAATTAAAACTGGATAAAAACCTGTCTTGAAACGGGTCATTTGTTCGCTCGTATACAAATAAAATGACATTTTCTTCATTTTAGATTAAAAAATTATCGTAGGAATTCCAGCGAAATTTGTCATGTAGATAGACGTGAAGGTTATGATAAGTTAAATATTTCTCCAATGAATTGGATCAGAATCAACCTTTATAATAACTTGAGGTTTTAATGTAAACAAAATACCTTGATTGTTGATCATAATGACAAATGGTATGACGATCAAGTTTCCAATTTTAGGGTGAGAGTACTTGCTATGTCTAGCCACACGGAAAAACTGGGATACGGCAAAACCGCTGTCTTCTGTGAATAACCATGCATATCGTATATATATATATATATATATATATATATATATATATATATATATATATATATATATATACAGTTGTGCCCGATATTATTCATACCCCCCCTTGAAAATTGAGTTTATTAGGTGTAACTTTGTTAGAATTTATTGTTTACGTCCATATTGATACATATTCTTAATAAACCTCTTCTGATCATTTTCGTCATTTTAAAATCTCGGGATACTTGTAATAAAAGAAATATACAGCTATTTATAAAATCTGCAATGTTCAAAAATAATCATACCCCCTTATTTTTTCAGTATTAATCGAGTTTCTGACTGTTTGTTTCCTGTTTGATTCTTATTTTGAATGCTTTTATACAACCTTTGATTAATTTCATTTCGTTTTTTTGCATTTTTCAGAAATTAAAATGATATCAACTGAAAACCAATAAAAGAATAAAAATTATTAGAATGGGGAAGAAAAAAGAGCTTAGTAATGATCTTAGGACTAAAATTGCGAATTCACATAAGGATGGTTTAGGTTAAAAGTCAATTTCCAAGAAATTTGAGGTCCCTACAGCAACAGTACAGAGCATCATCAAAAAATTCCAGAGCCACCACACAACAAACAACTTGATTGGTAGAGGAAGGAAAAGGAAACTGTCTGCTAGAGCCACCAGGAATATTGTAAGAAGTGTTAATGCAAATCCAACCACCACTACTAAGGACATTTTAGAAAATCTGGAGTCTTCTGGCATAAAAATATCAAGGCAAACATTGCAAAGGACTCTGCATGAAAATGGTCTGAAACGAAGAAGACCAAGAAGGACTCCATTGCACACCGGAAAACACCTTGCAGCACGTCTAAAGTTTACTAGGAACCATGTGTATTCTCCAGAGTCCGTTTTCTCAAGTATTTTGTGGACTCACGAAACAAAAATTGAATTGTTTGGCCATATGGATGCTTCTTACGTTTGGAGGAAGAAAGGAGAAGCTTACAACCCAAAGAACACCATACCTACGGTGAAACATGGTGGTGGTAGCCTAATGTTTTGGGGCTCCTTTTCGGCTAGTGGTCCAGGTAGTTTGGTCAAGATAGATGGAACCATGAAGAAGGAGCAATATTTGGAGATACTCCAGAAAAACATTAGACAGGATGCGGAGAAGCTCCATTTAGGACCAAACTGGGTCCTTCAACAGGATAATGATCCAAAACATACTGCCAAAATAGTCAAGAAATGGTTTGAGGATAATCAAATTAATGTTTTGGAATGGCCTAGCCAGAGTCCCGACCTGAACCCTATCGAAAACCTCTGGCACATATTGAAAACTGAGGTAAAAAGCGGAAACCTAGAAATTTGAGGGATTTGGAGAACTACTACATTGAAGAATGGTCAAAAATCAGTGTTGATGCTTGTAAAAACCTTGTTGATAAATATCCAAAACGGTTACAGGCAGTTATTAAGAATAAAGGGCATGCTATTGACAAGAGGGCATGCTATTGACAAGAGAGGTATGAATAATTTTGAACTAGTGCCATTATTGTTTTTCTTTGTATAATGTTTCAAACTTGCATAATTTATTTATTTGTTGAGTTTAAATTAAATGCTTATGCTTGATTTATTGTTTGAAATCCCTTTAATATTGTCTACCTTCTGGTTTGAGCAATAATCTTATAGAAATCTCAAAGATCCGAGGGGTATGAATAATATCGGGCACAAGTGTATATATATATTTAAATAAGGGGGTAGTCACCAACAATGTGTATTTTTAAACATTATTTTATTATTCCATGTCTTGGTTTTTCATTGAGAATTATGTTTGGATCATTGTAATAATGTTTTTAAATCATTGAGATCGTTTTTTACGCGTTTCAGACGTTCTGTGAAGCGTCCTCGTCAGAAATTATTTTCAAATGTGTTGGAGATGTAAAAATGGCATTTTCGTAGTTCATTTGAAGTGTTTCCACTTACACGCTTCCACCCCTTGGAAACACTTCCCTGCTTCCCAACTGTACTGACGTGTAGAAGTTCAAGTGTAATGTGAACCGACATTTTGCTGCCCAAATCCCTACATAGTACCCCAGTAGTTGTTGCCCCTGATAGTAGCCCCCTACACCAAATTGGCAATGTGCCTTGTTTGGGGTGAAAATGTAATAAAGAATACAAAAAAAAAAAAGAATAAAAAGAAGTATGTTTATGCATTCACTAAAGAAAAGAAAACCCTTAAAATTTATATATTAAAAGTAATTGCGAAATTTTTTCATTAATATATAAAAATAACATATAAATATATCTTTCAAACTTTAATATTTTGTGATAAAAAAAGCATAATCTGTAAATATGAATTTCTTTCTCTTCTAAATACGTGAAGTTTTAGCTTGTTATTTTTGTCCCATTTATTTATACATTTCTTTTTCTTTCAAATTTTTTTAGGGTCAAGTATCTGTCTACAATCAAAAGAATCCTATAAACATGAATCATCTGTGACACAATTATAAACCCCATTAAAACAACGCTTATTTATAGAATTACAAGAAGAGAGAACTGCTATAAGAAGTAAAAAGAACAATAATTTCTAAGCAGCTTAAACTGCTTGCCTCTTTATATTTGTTTTGTCTCTTTCTTCAGTTGAATTCTGATGAATTCTGAAGGGTTCATTTTGATGTGACATCCTTTGGCAACTTTATAGCTTAGATAATACATTCATAAAAGCTAATTGGATTCACATGAAATAGTTTGTGAACTATAAAAAGGAAGACCAAACGTTCATATGATCCATAAATACAAGGTCAAAGCAATGCTAATTGATTACTGAGCTTTCCTTTTTTCTGAGCTCAATTCAATATAACCATTAATGAACTACATGTTCATGTTCTGCCAAGTGTAGTATCAAATTGTAAAAATGTATAACTATTAAACATACGGCTAAAATAAATTGAAATTGTCATCATACAAAAGTCAACACTAGTTAGTATACTAAACCAAACCAATTTATATAAGTTACTATAATTATTTTATTTGAATTAGTGAAAAATCACGACCAGAAAAATACCCATAAAGTAATTCTCCAAACAAAACAGTTTTTCACATGTTTTATGTCTCATCCAAAAAATAAAGCAATCAACATATAATGATAGCAATTTCCAGAATCCTTATTTCAATTTGGACTACGACTCTAAAATATGTTTAAAATTTAAGTCTTTAGCTTAGAGGATCTTAATAAGAAATTGAAACTCAAGGAAACTGGCTGTCTAATAACAATGGATTAAATCCATATAATATGAAATATTTGAATTCTCAAAAGGGAATTTGTGTCCATATTATGTCTCCTAAAATTTTAAAACATTTCAAAGAACGTGAAATTTAGGGGATATTTATAAATTGATTTCTAAAACATATTGTTAAATTTCACAATAATCAAAGGTATCGGAATTTTCACTAAGACTTCAACTTTCTTGCTACACCTTTTTCATAAAACTAAATTAAACTGCATGTAACCCATTGTGTTTCATAATTCATTATGTTCGGTTAATTAGTTTAGAAATGAACCATGTACATATAAATGTCTGTACATATGCATATATTTTATATAAACAGACATATTGAAAATTATTCACTTTATGTTTTATTCATGTGTGTTTCTAATTATTTTCATGAATTTTCCAAATATTTTTAAATTCTAAATTTTCTTAATGATTTTTTGTAATTGAACAATTTGTAAGCTGAAAAATGAAACTATTTTTCTGTTGTTTTATATTAATTTGACTTTGGTTCTTTTTAAAATCAAAAGTTAATAAAAGATAAGAAAAACTTAATAGATTTTCAGAGAGAGTTTATAACGAACTGTACAGAACTTATTCAAAATGCAATAATAATAATAATAATAATAATATTAATAATAATAATAATACCAACTATCGATTGATAAATATATTTTAAAGAACTGCAAAAGGGGAAAAACAAACTTGAATGTAGCTTAGATAGATTACAAGAAAGCTTATGATATGGTGCCACATTCATGAGTACTCAAGACGTTAAAAATGGTAGGCGTGACTGAAAATACAATTGAATCATGGGGAAAAGTATGAGCAGTTTGAAAACTAACCTTTTATTGGATGGGAAACTATTAGGAACAGTCAACATTGGACGCAGTATCTTCCAAGGAGATTCCTTTTCGCCACTGCTATTCATAATAGCACTCATACCATTGACACATATACTAAGACGAAGATAAAATACTAACTGGGGAAAAATGGACCGAAGATCAACCACATGTTATTTATGGACGATCTGAAATTGTTTGGCAAAACAGAAAAGGAAATTAACTTTCTGATTCAAACCGTACAACAGTGAAGACATAAATATAAAGTTTAGAATTTTCAAATGTGCAGTTGTTAGTTTTAAATGAGGAAAGACAGCAGTTATGAAAGGCATCATTTTGTCAAATAGTAAAAGATCCTGATGCAAAAGGCGACAAGTGGGGGTGCTTGGACTTGATACGATGCTTTGCAATGAAATAAAAGAGAAGATGAAAGAGGTATATATATGCTCCTGAAATCTATACTGAATGGTAGGAATATGTTCTCAGCCATCAATTCATGGCAGTTGCTGTAATTTGATACAGTGCAGCTTTTGTAGGATGGATGCAGGAAGAAATAAAAAAGCTGGATAGAGACCCATGGAAACTGTTAGTCAAGAATGGAGCACTTCACCCAAATTCTAATGTGCTCAGGCTGTATATCTGATTGCAATTGAAGAATATGTCGGTTGGGGGAGAAGTGTTCACCACTGCTTGGCTAACAGTCATGAAGTATTACTCGCAGCAGTGGCGAAAGAGGAAGAGCTAAAGAATCATTGGAAGATGAGCAAAAGTACAAAGAAAAAATTGAAGCAGAAAAGTTGACTGAATTGTTAAGAATGAAACTTCATGGTTAGTTTGAGTGAGATACTAAAGCAAAAAAATGTCAGGACATGTGGAATTTTCTGTCTAAAGATGACTTGAAAAGATAAACAGAAAATCTTATATTTGCTGCTCAGGAACAGGCACTAAATACAAATGCAATGAATAAAAACATCTATGGGAAGGACTGTTCTGATAAGTGCAGGTTGTGTGGTATATCTCTTGAAACAGTGGTATATCTCTTGTTAGTGCGTGCTCTATACTTGCTTAAAAAGAGTACAAACGTGAAAAGTTTTAACGAATCTGTAGAGTTTGTACTGAAAGTTTGGAATCCAAGTGACAGACAGATGGTACCAACATCACCCCGAAAGAAGAGTAGTGAAAAATGAGGACATTAAGATTCTCTGGGATTTCATGATTCAGTGTGACCGAGAGATAAATCACAGGAAACTGGATATTGTGAACAAAAAGACCAATGAATGCCAAATTGTTCCCCTTTTCTTGTAAGAAAAACATTAGATAAGTGAAAATGGATAGGATAGACCGAGATTCGAACCTTGTAAGCAAGGTTCAGAAATAGAATTTAGCATTGTTCAGTTTCACATAAAATAGTTTAGATATGTTGTTGTAAGAGGAATTTTGATTGTTTAATTCTTTTTATGAAAATTGAATTAAAATAAGCTCAGCTAGAAAATAATGAACAATGAAATTTAAATATGTTGAAAAATAGGTTAGGAAAAGATAGGAGTGAGAATTCTTTGTCTGCAGAAATGGTTTGGAAACATGCACTGAACCACACATGTTTAGGCCACGTGGGTCGATCACATTGACAGACACACGTATGACGTCATGGCAGAAATGAATTCTCGATATAAGAGCTAGTTCAGTCAAAGAAGAGGGCAGTTGGGCAGAGAGAGTCGGGCAGAGAGAGCAGTCAGCAAAGGCAGTTAGAGGTGAAGGAAAAACCTTTAATCATGTAGAAACGACTTTGAATTCCTAGATGTGATCATCATTTCGACCGGTCAAATGGAATAAAAGAACATCTCATATTTTTGTAACTGCCGTCTTCGTGTCGTCTTTCTACCAAATTGAAGGTAATGTAAAATCATAGTTATTAATGAACTTTGAGTAACCCTTCCAAGTAATGTGTCCCCCCTCCATCATAAGTAATGTATTTTCCCTTCTTCTGTGTTATAAGAACTGATCACCCTCTCCTCGCTAATATATGTGTCAAGAAGAAACATCACAGAATGGTATAAATGTCTTCTCTCTCTCTCTTTCTCTCTCATCGTCGTATATCTTGTATTACATGTACCCGTTACATACCCGTTACTCTAGTAATAATTTTGTTGTATAGCCACTAGGCTATACAACAAAATTATTAATGTGGCTTACTCAAACGACATCAACTTAACGGGGGAAAAATGAGGAACTGGAACTATCAGAAACTAAGGGAGATTGCTAGATTGTACCTATTTACTATGCCTCCCCACGGGACAGAGTTAGACACCAGGGTCGTTTTTTAACGTGGAGAAAAGGTACAAAAATAAAAATTGTCTCAGTCGTGAAGGATTTCTCCTCCACCGAAAGAGAACAAGAAATAGAAGTGCAGCATCTGAAGAACAGATACTACACTTTGATCTTGGCCAAAAGAATTTCATGATTCACTGTAACAGAGTAACTCACAAGAAACTGGGTATTGTAGTTGTGAACAATTAATGATAAATTATTGATTTGGCTTACTCAAACAACATCAACTTAACAGGCAAGAAGAATCAGAAAATCCGGAACTATGAGATGGCGATTGCTAGATTGTAGAAGAAGAAAACTTCCATGGTGCCAATCATCATAGGTGCATTTGACTCAATTCCTGATGATCTTATGAAACAGCTGAACTCATTGGGAATCAGATACAACATCATCATACTCCAGAAGTCAGTTCTGCTTGGCCCAGCAAACATCCTACACCAGGTGCTTTCAATCTAATTGATTCTTTGACCATCCTCACTAGCTTTGGTGTAAGAACCCCTTCTTGAGGGAAAACAACCGGTGTAAAACAACACAACACTGTGAAGTTAATGGAATAATAATAATAATAATAATAATAATAATAATAATACTAATAATGTTTATTGCCACTTAAATTTCAGTGGAGATCACAAGGCACTGAAATTTTTATTACTATTATTATTATTATTATTATTATTATTACTATTATTATTATTATTACTGTTATTATTATTAGTACCAAATTTGGTGGATATATCCGAAAAATGAAGGAAGAATGGAAATCGAGAGGAGGTGGACCTAGAAGTGTCGCGAGTTTGGTATCACAGTTAAAACAAATTAAAAATAACAACCTACTTTCAGTAGCAAGAGAAGAGATTGAATGGATGGTTAGGAATGAAATGAATAACGAAAGTAAAATTGATGAAACTAACTCTGATGAAAGAACTGAGAGAGTGGAAGTGCAGAAGGGAAATGTAAATGATGATGGGAGGCGGGCAACTGAGGAGGAATGGAATCCTATGGTTAGGGGAAGTGATGAGAAGGAGTTTGAAGGATCTAAGGCAGATGAGATCATTGACTCTGAGACAATGGAGCCAGTGAAAGGAGCAGATGTATGGAGAAGTGGTGATGAAGTTCGAACTTTGACTTCTGTAGAAAAAGAAGTACTTCAGAAGTTAAGAGAGGTTCTTCTTAGAGACGATATCATAGAGATTCCAAGTATGAAGTGTAGTGATAGGCGAAAGGTGAAAAACGAGGTAAAAATAATTCAAGAAGTAATTCACAACATCATAAGAAAGAACATCGATTACGGAACTTAACAGGCTTCTATATGCAGCGTCATACATTATTGCAAATCGTCTTGGCTTATTACAGAAGACAAAGGGAGAAACGAAGGATAGAAGGCCACACTGGCAGAGGCGGCTTGAAGAAAGTATTAAAAGGTGGCGGAAAGACATTGGTAGAATCGAAGAAATAAGAAGAGGAGTTAAACTAGGACAGAAAGCTAAGGACGAGCTTGAAAGGAGGTATAGATTGCTGGAAAAGGGAACGATGAACGTTCTAACAATGTTGAAAGAGAAGGTCCACACTGGTGATATAAAAATTAGGAACTTTGTTGGAAAAAGTGTTGCATTTCGGCAGAACAAACTTTTCCGGAACAATCAGTCTCAGCTGTATAAAGAATGAAATGGTAGTAAACAGGCGGGAAATAACAACACTCCAAATACAAAAGATGCCAGGAAGTTCTGAAGTGGGATTTGGTCTGTTGAAGGGCGATATAATGATAAGGCAAGCTGGTTGTGAGAGGTCAGAGAAAGGCTATCAGAAATGCAGAAGATGAAGAACATTGAGATAACCATCGATGACGTTAAAGCTGGCATACGAAGGATGGCAAACTGGAAGGCACCTGGTCCAGATGGAGTGATGGGCTTCTGGTTTAAACAGTTTTCATTCGAATGGAATAGTCCTGCCAAATGGAGAAATCATGAAAGAAATAGAAGATCCAGGATATAAGTATTTAGGAGTGCTAGATAGTGTACGCATCATGAACAGAGAAATGAAAGGAAAAGTCAGGAAGGCGTATCTTAGAAGAGTGAAACTAATTGCAAAGTCGAAACTGTGTGGAGGAAATCTAATGAAAGCAGTAAATGCATGGGCAGTCAGTGTTTTGAGATATAGTGCGGGAATTTTAGAATGGTTTGACAAGGATTTGCATGCCATGGATATCAAAACAAGAAAAGTTTTAGCAATGTGTGGTATATTTCACATTCGAAGTAGCATAGCAAGGCTGTATCAAAAGAGGAAAGATGGTGGGAGAAGATTGAAAAGTGTAAAAGATTGTGTTATAACCGAGGAGATGTCATTGAAGGAGCATGTGTTTAGAAGTGGGGAATGGATGCTTGTTGTGGCCAATGAAGTGGAGGTATGTGAGACCAAGGCTGATTATGTGAAACGTATGGATAGAGAAAGGGCAGAGGAACTGGCTAGGAAGAAAATGCATGGAAGGTTCTTCCAGGATATACCAGAAGTGGCTGATGAAAGATCATGTCAATGGCTTAGAGCTGGGTATCTGGCTAAGAGTACTGAAGCTTTTGTTTGTGCAGCACAAGAGCAGGCATTATGAACATGATTGTTCAAAAAAGTGGTTCTAGGAGAGGAAATTGCTGCAGAATGCCGGATTTGTGGTAAGTCCTCAGAGTCAATTGCACACCTTGCAGCAGGGTGTAATGGACTGGCCTAGAGAGAGTACCGCAAAAGACACAATCGCATGGGACTCCGGATATATTGGGAGGTGTGTAAGAGGGTTGGGGTGAAGTGTGCTGGAAAATGGTTTGAGGAGGTGCCTGATGAAGTGAGAACAAGTGAAGATGGCAAGGTAGAGGTATGGTGGGACAAAAGTATCATAACGACCAAGCAATTGGAACATAATCGTCCGGATTTGGTCGTCATTGACAAGTTTTCAAAAAATTGGCAGATTGTAGATTTCTCAGTACCCTGGGACAGGAATGTGAGAGAAGGAGAATGAGAAGTGGAGCAACTATGCTCCATTGACCTTGGAGATAAGTCGTAAAACACAAATAATCCCGGTCGTAGTTGGTACACTATGTAGGGGAATAAATAAGAGCACCGGATTACCGGTGTAGGGTAAGGAGTGAGGTCCCTTGAGGGAAGAAGAGGAGAGTCCGTACACATGAGGCACGGACGCAAAAAGTTCTTCTCCTAAAAGACAATGTTGGACAGGCAGAGTACAACTCTAGAATACAGTCCCCACTCCTCCCGTAAACCCCACTATTGAAGTGAGTAATCTTTTTACCTTAATGTTCTGAATTGCAGTGTTGTCATGTTTTCATGTTTGTTAATAAATTCTTGTCGTTTATACTTGTTGTACGTTTAGTAATTATTAAAGCTGGTCGGTAGTTTTGGGACTTGGAAGAACCTAAACCCGTACCAACAACTAGGAGTAGTATCAAGTCGTCTGGAAGGACAATTGAAAAAACTACAAATCCCGATGTTTTAGGTGGCCTTCAAACCTTTGCAATTATAGGTACCACCAACATCCTTAGGAAAACCCTTGATCTTTGAAGCTCCTGGTTTAAAGCCGGGATTAAGGGAAATCCTCTGGAAATGAATCCCATCCCTTTCCAGAGAGACGTTCATAAACGAAATCAGAATTATTATTATTATTATTATTATTATTATTATTATTATTATTATTATTATTATTATCATTTGTAGTAGCAGTAGCAATAGGTATTGTGGCAATGAAAATAGTGATGATAGTAGTTTATGTGACCATAGTGAATTCTATTAAATCTTTAATTCGTTTTTATCATCAGTAAATCAAAATAAATTTAAATTCCCAACTTAACGATATTTCAACTTGCTATTCCATCGACCAATTTTTGTAGAAACTGACAGGATCGTATCGTCAAACGTCTGATTTGTTTCCTGTATTGTTGACAGCTGACACACACACACACATATATATTTTTCTTCATAAACTTATATATTTTTATTTTATCTTCATTTTCTTATTCTATATTTTTATTCTATATTCTTTATCTTTTTTATTTATTTTTGTGTTTATGTTTTATTTTTATTAATATAAAATCTTATAGTTTTTGTAGAAGTAATTTTTGTGTGATTTTTCTAATTCGATTTTATTTTTATTGTTATATAGTAGTTCTTTTATATATTATGTATATTTTTATTAACATTATTGTTTTACTTGCACTATTTCCTTTATCTTTTTCCTTTGTCTTTTATTTCTTTTTGTCTCTTCAATTTGAAGTTATTTTTTTTAATTGATGTGAACACTAGTATATTTCAATTAAAAGTCAAATAGGAACAGGTAAAATTATAAAAGAATTATAGGCGAATCAAACGAGGTTGTTTAAACAGTTACATTAAACTTAGCTTAAATTTTCAGTTTTTGAAAAAATTACAAGTGCGGACTTTCTTTTTGCCGGCACTATATATATATATATATATATATATATATATATATATATATATATATATATATATATATTTATATATATATATATATATTTAGAAGCTATCGGTCTCATGAAAACTAATTAAAAAAGCTACCTGGTGAATATACTCGGTGAGTCAAGTGCAAGAGAGATACAAAAGACTGCGTTTAAAGGAACGGTTAACATCTTGAAAAGACCTCTCTTTCCAAAACAAAAACAAAGTGATAAGAAAATTGAAAGAAAAAAGTGTGCGTGTGAATATATATGTGTGTATGTGTGTTTGTTTCTGTGTGTGTGTGCGTGTGTGTGTGTACGCATCGGCATAATCTCACAAACACACACACACACATACACAGACACGCAAACAAACACGTCAAGTTAGTTTGAAGACAAAAGCAAAGCAATATCATATTTGTTTGCGCACAAGTTTTCTTGTGCATGCGTGCACTTTTTAATACGATCGTTTTCTTTTGATGGTGGCTGCGAGGGTGTCGTTATGAGAGGAGCGTTCCCTAACCGGATGTTCCAAATGAGTTCACAACAATTGGTGCCCACTCCCCTCTGCATTCTCAGTTGAATTTCCTAGTGTTTGTCATCATTCTGAGCACCAATCAGTAATGTCCACACTGTTGAAAGTTTCGCAACTGTAATTTGATCTGTTTTCTAATTTTAAGAATGGCTGAACAGTCAGACAAAAGTGCTCAATCTTTGGAAACGAGTCTCATATTTTTTACCTTTGATGTGCATCCACTTCGGTGTACACGAGATCAGGCACTTAAAAAGAGAGCATCTGTTCAATGTGTTCAACCAGACCTATTTTAATGAGACATTTTTCTCTGTAGCACACAACACACTTATATATATATATATATATATATATATATATATATATATATATATATATATATATATATATATATATATATACACACACACACATCAGTGATCTGTTGGGTCACTATTCTACTCTGATTTTATTTGAAAATTCCCAAACTATATTATTAAGACATTCTACTTACACAAATAAAAATAATCTCTTTACTTCTATATTATCATCATCACTATTATTATTATTATTATTATTATTATTATTATTATTATTATTATTATTATTATTATTAACATTTTCATCATCATTAGCATTATTATAAATATGTACTCACTAGAACTAGTCACACAAGTCATCATTAAAGATTTCTCTTTCACTTGTGTGACTTTTGGCATTCATCATCGTAATTATTATTATTATTTTCATTATTATTTTCATTATTATTATTATTTTCATCATCATTATTATTATTATTTTCATCATCATTATTATTATTATTATTATTATTATTTTCATTATTATTTTCATTATTATTATCATTATTATTATTATTATTATTTTCATCATCATCATCATCATTATTATTATTATTTTCATTATTATTTTTATTATCATCATTGTCATTTTTTTATTATCATCATCATGATAATAATGATAAACAATATACATCATCATTATTTTCATCATTATCTTTTATTATTATTATTATTATTATTATTATTATTATTATTATTATTATTATTATTATTATTATTATTCCAGAGAGATAATTGTTATTTTATCAACTTTCATGAAAAGAGCTATGTAAAAGATGCTTAAAACTGTTTGAATTATGCAAACGCCATCAGTGGTTCAGAAGTTATGAGAATTTTAAGTGCCAAAATTTAGGTTTTTCCGTGGACATTTTTCTTTAGAAGAAGTGGGCTAAATTACGGACCTCAACATTTCAAGAAATTCCATTTATTTATTTTTCAAGCTATTCTCATGAAACTTGACATTCTTATGTAAAATTGTGTGCGCTTTCTAATTATGTAGCCAAATCTGATGTATCTTTTTACCATAAGCCATGAATTATAAATTCAGATGTACAAATTTCAATTTTTTTTTTAACTAGCGCATGGTATAATACAGTGGGTGTCTATTTATAAACGAAACTAAGTATTATAGTAGTATTTAAATACAGCTTTATTGAGAATAGGCATTTTCCTGCTTCCTCACCAAAGTAGAGCCAGGAATCCTGATAAGCAACAACTATACATTCACCAGTTGATGGTAATTTTTGTCATTTCTGTTCTGTTGTTTTACTGAAAATTCAATTATGTAAACAAAGAAATAAAACAGTGATTTTTTACCTTGTTTCCACCTTAACATTTAAAATGATTACTTCTATAGGTTTTAGGGTATGTTGAAAACAAATATCGCATTTAAATTTTCTGCAAATAAGTAGTTTTTCGGATATTAAGCCATGTCATTTCTTGTGTTATCACTGGTGGCCATCTTGGTATGCGCAAGCACGCAAACGCAACCCTGAGAAACTATGCACAAGCGCACATACCAAGATGGCCACCAGCAATAACATAAGAAATGACATTGCTTAATATCCAGAAAGCTACTTATTTGCGGAAAATTTAAATGCTATATAATATAGTAGTATCAAGTCGTCTGGAAGTAAAAAAACTACGAATCCCCGATGTTTTAGGCGCCTTCAGACCTCTGCTATTGTAGGTACCACCAACATCCTTAGGAAACCCCTTGATCTTTGAAGCTCCTGGTTTGGAGCCGGGATTGAGGGAAATCTTCTGGAAATGAATCCCATCTCTTTTCAGGGAGACGTTGATAAATGACATCAGAATTATTATTATTATTATTATTATTATTATTATTATTATTATTATTATTATTATTATTGTTGTTGTTGTTGTTCTTCTTCTTCTTCTTCTTCTTCTTCTTCTTCTTATTATTATTATTATTATTATTATTCATTATGAGTTTTTACACAGGCAATTATCAAACTTTGTCAACAACCTATGCTATTACTTGGAATCTAGGTGACAACAAGTCTCCCCATATAATAAGTGAATGCAGCAAACTAGTTAAAAAAAGAATACAAAAAGAGAAACGATCAAATGGAGAAGGCAGTATACTGGGAATTATGCAAACTACTGCATCTCCAGACACGTGATACATTGAAAAACGGAAATCACAAAATCCTATACGACATGAATGTACAAACAGATAACCCCATCTAAGCAAGAAGACCGTATGTCATAAAAGTTAACAAGAAGGAAAAGTCTTGCCAGATTGTAGATATTACCATTCCAGCAGACCACAAAGTGAATGTCAATGAGATGTGGAAGCGAAACAAATATGCTGAACTGGCCAGAGAGGTGAAAGTGATATAGAAGATGAATAAGTCAAGATAACTCCAATAATAGTAGAAGCACTAAGAACAATCCTGATATATATATATATATATATATATATATATATATATATATATATATATATATATTTAGTAGAAATGGTAATTAATAAAAAACCTGAAGAAAGTGCTCAATACTGTTGTAGAGCAAATATGCATTTTATTACCATATTTTTCTCTTAAGTTACATATATATATATATATATATATATATATATATATATATATATATATATATATATACATATATATATATATATATATATATATATATATATATATATATACGTTTTATTTTTTATTACAATATTTTTCTGTTAAGTTACATTATTGTTTCGGCTACACGGCCGTTTTTTGGCCGTCATGTAGCTTTCTCAGATTTTTACAGAAATATCCATTTATGGTGGTATGAAAGAGTGAATGATGTCAGGGCAGGGGTGCGAGGAAAGCGGAAAAAGAAGAAGGGATAAGGGGGAAAGGTGGGAGGGGGTGCTTGGTATGTAGGTAATGTTTTAGTTTTGGAGTTTAAGGACATTAGGTGGTTGTGGGGGATCTGCGAAGTTCATCTCTGGTGTGGCTGAGAGCATAGGGATACATGGAGGGGGGAAGGAGATATGTGAGGGTAGGAGGAGGCGGTTACTTTAAAATTCAAGTCCTAATGTTTAGGTTGTTGGCGTCTCGTTAGTGGGATGATTTCTTGATAAGTATGTCTTGACCTATATGACATATGTATGACATATATATATATATATATATATATATATATATATATATATATATATATATAGCTACTTCATTTACTCACATAAAATTAATATACGAAAGTATAAATTTATGCATAAACTTTAAGTATTTACTTCAAAAGTGCTTAATACGTAGGTAGAGCTAGTTAGTTAGTTATAAAATATATATGGCCATATATATTTTATAACTAACTAACTATATATATATATATATATATATATATATATATATATATATATATATATATATATATATATATATTTTATCTATGGTGGGTTCTGCACAACACGAACTTGGGAAATGGTTAGTTGATCTTCTTAAACCTGTGCTTTCTTTTTATTCGGTCCATTGTATCTCTGATTCTTTTCAATTTGTGTCTCATATACACAAATTATCTTTATCTAAGAATACCGAGTTCTTGGCTTCCTTTGACATTAATAGTCTTTTTACTAATATACCTTTGGATGAAACCATTGGTATTTGTGCTGACTATCTATATCGTGGCCCCTCAAAATCTCCACAATTTCCTGAACGAATTTTCGTTGAACTGATGGAACTTGCCACTAAATCAGTTTCCTTCAGTTTCAACAACATTATGTACCGGCAAATTGATGGGATATCTATGGGTAGCCCTCTTGGTCCTTCGCCAGCGAACATTTTCGTTGGATTTTTGGAAAACGAATTATTTTCCAAAATTACTAAACCAACATTCTATACACGCTACGTTGATGACACTTTTGCATGCTTTCCCTCACGGAGTGAAGCTGAACAGTTTCTTCGTCTTCTTTGCAACTTGCATCCATCGTTACAATTTACTATGGAGGTCGAGGACTGTGGCTCTCTCCCATTGCTCGATGTTCGTGTTTCTAAAGTTGGTTCTACGTTTGAGACCTCTGTATATAGAAAACCTACATTTACAGGGCTCTATCTTAATTGGTTTTCCTTTGCCCCTCAGTCTAGAAAAATAAACCTCATTAGCGCTCTTACACATCGTGCACTCATGATTTGTTCCCCAAACCGTCTTGATGCGGAACTTGGTGAAATCACAAATATTTTTCTTAGCAATGGATATCCCATAAATATAATAAAAACTACTATTGAACGTAAAATTGCTACATTTAATAGTGTTAAGCGTATTGGTCCATCACGTTGTCCTATTTATTTAAAATTACCATGGTTAGGTCCTGTTGGCCTTCATATTGTTGAAAGGATTTCTTCTGCTACTCAACGTTGTTTTCCAGCTACTATGCTTAGAGTAGTTTACACAACTCGAACCTTTTTCTCTTCTTTTCGTAAAGATGTTTTGCCAACCATTCAAAAGAATTCTGCTGTTTATAAATTTGTTTGTCAGTGTGGAGCTGACTACGTTGGCAAGACATCGCAAAAATTGGAAATGAGAATATCCCAACACATCCCTCGGGATATTCGATTACACCAGGTTTCGAGAACATCCGGGCACTCTCAAGCTCATGAGTCCGCCATCGGTAATCACCTGATTAGTATAAATAGGTGTTCTGACCAATATTCCGATGGGTGGTTTTCTGTTTTATACAGTGCTAGGTCGAACTATCATCTCAATATCATTGAGGCGTTAGTCATTAATAACTCTCGACCTAGCTTGTGTAGACAAAAGATTTTGAAACATCAGTTGGAAATATTTACTGATTTAAAACCACCTGAACAGTGAGAATTATATATATATATATATATATTTTTTTTTTCTCACTGGTCTTCCAACTGAAACCAAATTCCCCTCTTTCCTCATTCGATTCTTAGCTTTTAATTTATCATTCTGACGTTTCCTCTTAGAGGGTCAGACGATAAGGCCTTAAGGAAATTTTAATAATTCCACTTGCCCGTTTTTTTTTTGTTTCTTTGGTATTTAAATTAAATTATGTTTCCTCTGAAATTTCTCCTTCCATTTTGTTGTACCAAGAACTTACTATATATATATGTATATATATATATATATATATATATATATATATATATATATATATATATATATATATATAGGTAAGCTGCAACAAAAGTAAAACAAAAATATAGAAGAACACTAATCAAGAAAACTGAAAAGGTATAATTGTAAATAATTAACAAAGGAATTGCAATGTCAGCATCATGTGACACCACACTAAATAGTCATAAAGGGTCAAGGATGGTGGAAGGACGGAGGGGAGAAAGCACTAACCAGACATCCACTAAACGATTCAGATGTTGAACACACACAATTACATGTGCAGGTACTCCTACAGGGGGTATCCTTTGTCTTTCAAGACTGAACGAGGCATCATGTTGTTGTTGTTGTTGTTATTACAACTATTACTACTACTACTACTACTACTACTACTACTAATAATAATAATAATAATAATAATAATAATAATAATAATTAAAGTTTTTATTATTATTATTTTTTTTTTAAATCAGATACCAAGCAGTTTTTACAAGGTAAAACATTTTCATTAATATTGGCTTCGTGTCTAAAACCACATCCGTTCACATGCGTAATTAGAGAGACAGGAAGGTGAATTAAAAATGGCACACATGAGGATAGATGTGAAATAACAAAAGTTATCTCAGATTGATATGATTCCACTGGAATGGTTAAGCAAATACATGAAATGCAATTCCGATGCACCTCATTAACGGTATGTGTATTACGGAAGACTTCCCAAACATTCATTTCACACATGTATCTTCAAATAGACTTAGTCCTCTTTTATCATAGTATTTCTATTTCGACTTCTTGCCAAAAAAAAAAAAACAAAAAAAAAAACAGATCACAAGAAAAGGACATTACTAAAAAACATAAAATATATACATCAACACTCAGTAAATCCCGGGCCTGATATAGAAATGGCACTGTAACACTGGCTGGCACTTGTCTTTATTAGTGGCAGTTGGAATGATAAAAGTAATATAATATTAACCTTAAAAAGAAAGAAAGGATACTCTAACTTAACTTAGATGAGTTCGTAATTAAAGGATAGTCTAACTTCCAAATCTGACCCCCAAAATCGCCATGGGCATGGAATATGTGCCTATATTAAAGATGGCTTTCCATGTGGTAGCGACATCTCCAGAGAAGATCCTAACTTACCCTATATGTGCTTCCGGGTTGCACTAGCTCACACTACGGCATTTATATTTACTCTCTATCGCACCCATAACAGCTGAATTACTATCTTTAAAAGCATATCTGAGAAAATTGACCAAGTTCTATCTGCTTATCCTTCAGCTAACATTCACGTATGTGGAGACTTCAATGTTCATAATGTGGAATGGTTGACTCACTCAAACAAAACCGATGATGAGGGGAGGTTCTGTCATGATTTCTCCATTGCTTATGACCTCACTCAGATTGTTCACAAACCAACCCGTGTGCCCGACAATGACGGCCAGTATGCGAGTCTCCTAGACCTTTTTCTCACAACTTGCCCTGAACTAGGTTCAGTTTCCGTTTTTTTTTTTTTTTTTTTTTTTTTACATGGAGTTCACCACTTATCAAGGCCCAATGGCCACTTGGGGATAAGGGGTATTGTGTGTACAGTAATCAAAGGGATAGTGTAGCAATAGTATTGGAGAATTGGTAAGGTGTCATTACTTAGGGGAATGCGGCTCATCAGGAATTTGTTTGTGTTAGACTTGAAGTCATCCAGGTTGAAGTCGGGAGGGAAACAGGCAAGCGGAACAGAGTTCCACAGGCGTGCAGTTCTAAGAAATAAGCTTTGTTCATGGTATTTGTGTCCTCTTAGATCTTCCGACCACTCAGTTGTATCAATTAAGATAAAAATGAAATGTAATAAGTCCTCAGACGTACCTCTCCATCGTACAGTATATCAATATGCTATGGCTGACTGGGATAGTTTCCATACATTTATATCGGATCTTCCTCTGCATTCCATGTATAAAAAGGATGTGTCGTCTATAGTATCAGACCTGACGGAATAGTTAATTGTAGGTATAGACCATGTCATACCCTCGAAAAAGTTCCAGCAAAAACCTAACAGCCAGCCATGGTTTTCTCCAGAATGTGCTGCTGCTATTGCGCACAGAAATCACTTTTTCCACTGCTTCCAACGTAATAGATGTATGGAAACTAAAGCCGTTTTCAGGACTGCCAGCAACCATTGTAACAAAATAATAAAGAATGCAAGAGAGTTATATGCTCAGTCCATCAAGTCCAAAGTAGCTGAGCAGCGGCTTGGTTCCCACCAGTTTTGGCAAATAGCAAACAGAATCCTGAACAGAAGCATGTGCTCTATCCCAACTATCATAAATGGACCTGAGTTAATCTCGTCAATATCAGACAAAGCCAAACTCTTTGCCAAGAACTTTGCAGCCAATTCTATCCTTTGCTACCAAGGCCGCCAATCCCCAATATTTCCTCCTGTATTAGATAACACGCTATGTGATATACAAATATCTGTACGTGATGTTGCCAAGCTAATCAAAAACCTTAATTCCAGTAAAGCAACCGGCCCTGACGGTATTCCAATTATAGTACTCAAAAAACTTCAACCAGAACTAGCACCCATACTTACAAAACTGTTTAAACGTTGTCTTAAGGAGAATTGCTTCCCATCTCCCTGGAAAATCTCATCAGTATGCCCTGTATTTAAGAATTCAGGTGATCGTTCATCCCCCTCTCAGTACAGGCCAATAAGTCTCCTGTGCGTCATGAGTAAGTTGCTGGAATCTGTGTTAAATAGAGAAGTAATCAACCATCTCAGCAAAAATAACCTTCTTAGTGACACAAAATATGGTTTCCATTCTGCTAGATCTATAGCAGATGTGCTTACAGTTATATCTCATAGGATTAGCGAATCTCTCGATGGAGGCAACCTTTCTAGGGCAATTGCTCTTGACATATCAAAAAGCCTTTGATAGGGTATAGCATAAAGGTTTACTTCACAAAATCTCCAGCTATGGTATAGCTGGAAATGTCTTCTCAATTATTAAATCATTTCTCTCTGATCGGTTCATAAGAGTAGTAGTTGATGGGCAAAAATCAGAAGCTCACAGTATTAATGCTGGAGTTCCTCAGGGTTCCATCCTGGGCCCAACTCTTTTCCTGATCTACATTAATGATCTTCCAAATCCTTACATCATTCGTAGACATTTATGCTGACGACACTACCATCTATGGTAGCACATCTAAGACAGTAAATGACCAAGTTCTCTCCGATTCTCTCTCCTCTGATCTTGATCACGTTGTACAATGGGGAAAGGAGTGGCTGGTTACTTTTAATGCATTTAAAACCAAGCTTCTATCTTTACATCATCAACGTTCTGATCCCCATCTGGCATCAATTAAAATGAATGGCTCTCGTCTTGGGGAGGCCTCAAGTTTTGACAGGCTTCTGGGCTTGACCTTTACTCTTGATCTTAAATGGAATACGTACATCAAATCTTTTGCCAAGGCTGTTGGAAAAATGGTCGGATCCTTCTATCAATCCAGTAGATATCTCACTGCTGATGCAATTCTCTATCTATATAAGAGCCAGATACGTCCAAGTATGGAATACTGTTGCCACATATGGGCAGGAGCTGCAAGAAAAGACTTGTCCTGCCTTGATAGGGTTCAAAATAGACTTCGTAATCTAGTAGACAATGCCTTTTTCTCTTCCCTGCAACCTCTTTCTCACAGAAGAGACGTTGCGAGCCTGTCTCTACTTTATCGTTATTTTTATGGCAATGCTCGTCTGAGCTCCAATCTATGGTCCCCCCTCGCCAAACTTTCACAAGAAATACTCGTCTAGCTGAAAACACTATCAATAATTCCCCCACTCTTTATCTGTGCCTAAACCTAAACGTAGATTCCATGATCAAAGCTTCTTTCTTAGAACTGCACACCTGTGGAATTGTCTTCCGTTTTCCTGCTTTCCAGCTGTCTATAATATGGTTGTCTTCAAGTCCAACATGAACAAGTTTCTGATGAGCCGTTCCACTTAAGTTAACAAATTTACCGAACTTCCATTACTATCGATTACTATATTGTCCTTTTGACTGCTGTACACTCTTTAACCCTTATCCTTGAGTGGCCTATAGGCCTTGATAAGTGGTGACGCCTATGTAAAAAAAAAAACAAAAAAAAACAACTTTATTTGCTTTTTTTACATGTTGGAGAGAGTACACCTCTTGTTAATAAGGTTGGCGGCAATGTACTTCTTGTTAGTTCGGTGGCTAGTGTACCGCTACTTGCCTGTCATGCTGGTTGGGGCTTGTTTAAGGAGAAATAGAGAGAAAGAAACAGTATAGGGGAGAGAGATGAGGAAAAGTATTTTAACACTGAAGTTAGCAACTGACTAGGTCACGACCTACTTTTCGACCTGACCCCTGCTAGTTGCTAAGCAATAAAGAAAGAAAGAGAAAGGCTAAGAAACTATTATTTTTGGGGAGTGGTATTATTTTCGTCCTACTTCTTGGCTTTTAGGGGTGATTCAGGTCAGTCCTACAATATCCAGTATCAATTCACGTGTTTGTTTTTTTTTTAAGTTTTATAATAAATATGTGACTCTCCTACCTGAAGTACTTGTTTTTATTTTATTTTCCTGCACTTTTTCAGGAGGTAAACTATCAGGCTTTTTATATGTATTTGTAGTTGTATTTTGAGTGCAGTTTTGTTTGTTTTCAATGTAAGGTTTTAAGCGGTCTATTGAAACTTGTGTACGCATGTTTGGATTAGTTTCTATTAAGAAATATTTTGGTGTTTGTTCGAGTACCATGTAAGGACCTGAATAGGGTGCTTCTAGCGGTTTTGAATGCGGTCTATCCTAACCCAAACTTTATTACAGGTTTGAAGTTGATCTGGAACGTATGATTTTCTTGTGGATTTTTCTTGTTGTAGTATTTGTCTTTCTTTGTGTTTTTTGTTGTTGTTGTTGTAGGATTTGTCTATCTTCGTTTTTTTATTGTTGTAGCAATTTTGTATCTTTGTTATTGTACTTATTTTATTTTTATTTTTTGCTTTCTTATGAATAATGATCAAATGCCAGCTAATAGCTGGGATTTGATCATTATTGGGGATTTCTTCAAGATGGTCTTCAAAGTTTTCAGCCTGTTTGATGATGGAGGTTTACTGGGATAGAGTTTCTTGGTGGTGCTGAGTCACATATCTCATGTTTACATCTTTTGAATTGTTTAGTATTGCCCAGGCTTGCTAAAGGCGTTGATGATCTCTGCTATGCGTAAGCCACCTTCTGTTCTTGGTATATACATTCTGTCCATGCATTGGTTTCGGTATGTAACTTTATTGAAGGTAAGTATCTTTCTGGTCTTTATGTAAAGCTGGTTGAGCTCCTGTTAGGGCGAGTCAATCATCCACCCTTCTTAAAAAAAACAAAATGAATTTCATTCTTTCTCAAGAAATCTTCATCACATGATTGAGAACAGAACTTCTGTGCTGGTATCGGTTGTTCCATGTCTGAATTTTCAGGTTATAAACGCAATTTTCAGGTCTATATTTGTTTTTGGCAAGGATGTTTGCCTCCCACATTCAGCATCTGGTATTCTCCAATGGTCACCCATCTTGTATTGGTAAGGCTCAACGTTGCTTAACTTTGGTGATCTAACAAAAAACAGTGTGTCAAAATGATTGTACTGATTATCAATCCTCGTTTAAAAATTTCTGAAAAATAAAGAAACATCACAACTGATTGTGTTATCTGCCCATGTGAGAAAGCAGAACCTTTGGCCACAGCTAACATCTTGCATCTATCAAATAACATGCACAATGGTAATGCAACAGCTATGCAAACACCGTCTGGTTAAGCAGACAAATGTCTTTTGGCATGATGGCAAACAAAGTGAATATGTGGTTGCATTGCTTATTCTTGGAACAGCCATCAAAAAGCTGAGCGTTGGATCCACAGAAAATAAACAAACATTTGTTGACATTTGAGTTGCTTGGTTTCTTTTGCAGTCACAGATATTCTTCATTTTTAGTCAACTCTTTTTTTAACACTTAACACGAGTTTCTTTTTCAAAGCTTGTATTTTCCTTTTTTCTTTTAGGACTGTTTTTCTAACGCAAGCATCTGACTTTCACAGTGGTCGCCATTTTATCAGAGAATATCATTTCCCGCGTGGTCAAACTGACTTGTTATTCTAAACTAATAAAAAAAGTTTTTTGTTTTTTTTTATCCATATTTTGATATGAATATAATTAGATTCGTAATGTAAATGTCATGTTATGTTTTGGAACTTTTTAGATGAGGAATAATCATTTGTTTTATTTGGATTATTCAGACTACTGTTCTTATCCTCTGTTTCTCATAACGTTTCAGCCAGGGTAATCTCCAACAGTCTTCAGGTTTATCTTGTTGAAATTGAGAATCTGCTTACATGGATCCGTGGCACACTGAATAAAGTGCTAAGTTTAATCGGTTCTAAGTGACAGTCTTCTAGAGGTTGATGGTTTAAAACCTCAAAAATACTAATAATACAATTAATAATTACTTGAGATCTCTCCCCGAGTATAGCTGAAGTAACGAGGACAAAAGCTACCTCCCTAACCCTAATCTCCATGGATTAAATAAAGGATTCAATTAGAAATGCTATACAGACTCACGAGTTTGGCATAAGGATTCTTCAGTTTAGTAAGCTGTACCTAAAGACTATCGGAAGTTATATTAATCGAAATGTAAAAATAATAATTGATTAAAAATTGAATTAAAAAATAATATGTAAATCATTACCTTTCACTGAATTTAGAAGAAATCAAAGTTTGTTTATGTTTGAATAAATAAGCCAAGTGTTTTGTTCGCTATTTCTACAAATTAAAAAGAAAAATTTCTTTTGTAGTCATTTTGTTTGACTCAAGTATAATAATATTATCTCGTATCAAATTGAATTAGAGCAAATCTTCGAACATTTTCCAAATATATTGAAATAAAAATGATTTAATTTAGAACATATTTTTATTCTAAATCATATACAAAAAAGAAAAGAGAAGAGAGAGTATTAGCAAATGAAAACACTTGAAATATGATTTACTACTAGTGAATCTCAAAACATTCTTTTTATTAAATTTGTGACCGGTGTTCATAAGTGACAGTTAAAGGAGATGTAACTGGAAGTGTAAAAACTTCTCTTCTCAAAACATGATTAATCAAAAATAAAATATCAAACGTCACTAAATATTACAATCAATTGAAATTTTTTTTTAAATATAAACCAATATTTGCCATACTTGACTTGCGAAATGATCTACAAAATAGTATAAAATATATATAGTACTATGAAAAATTATTAACAGAGAAAAGAAACTGTTATTAGACTTTCTTTTACAATTAAGACAATAAGATCAGTGTATTTGATAATGTAAAAAAAATTTACTTTTTAAAATATTCTGTAAAATAAACCTTAGGTTTAATCAAGGATTTATTGTCAGAATTCAACTGTGATAGAAAAAGAAGCAAAATATTACAGTTTTCTCTGTGCAGAAAACGCGACTTGTTACGAAATGGTCACAGCTATTTAATATGATTAATTTGATAAGATGCAGCTGATTTGAAGGCCAATATTGCATTTTGACAATTCCCTTCAGCTTCAAATAAAGATCCTATTCTAGCTTACTCTGGTCTAATCAATTTGGCATCTCTTCCTTATGCTGTGACAGATTTTACATGTTCTTTTCCTTGTTTATTTTTTTATACTTTTCTTAAAAACTTTTGCATTTTTCTTGTATATTTGATCTCTTTGTCATTTTTCTATTTGATTTTTTTCCAACTTTTTGGAAAAAAAATCGTTTTTCTGCCATATTTTTCTCGTTTTCTCTGCCTTTTCTTTGATCTTATCTATATTCTACTTTCAACTTTTAGTTTTTCTCTTTTTATTCTATCTAGTATTCTGATCATTTCCCGACTCTCTGAATAATAATGATTTTTTTTTAATTCTCTACGTCTTATTTGATTCTTTTTAAAAATATTTCAACACTTCTTTTTTCGATCCACCATTTTTTTTTAATACTACTTCTTTCTCTTTCTCATTTGAGTTCTGTTTTTAATTTCTCTGAACATTTCTTTACTCTTTCTTTTTGCAACTATTTCTACTTTATTCTCATTTTTACACAACATTTTCTCATGTAACTTTATTTAGTCTGTCTTGATTAATTCCATACTTTTTTTACAATAAATTTTATTACTTCAACGCTCTGATTATTCATGCACTTTTGCTTCAAAAGCATCACCTTCATTGGTGGATAGGGGCACACTTTAACAAATTTAGCAGACAAAAAACTTAAATTCCACTAAAAAAGCTGTTGATTATTTTTCCTGATTATTTAAACATGGGGTTGACAAAAAAATAAGAGAGGAATCTAACTCATTAGAAATTTCTCATTTTAAATTGCATGGCCATGATTTGTTGTTGGCACTAGCCAGTAACTGTTGGATCTGTTAAATATAAACTGTATCTTATCTTTCTTATAATCCCATCATCCACATATCTCATGACACCTTTGATCAACAAAGGAATAGCCTCTTAAGACAATAGCTACAATTTGGGAAACTTTTTTGTAAAGTGCTTAAATTTTTAATCGCTAACTCTTTTATTAAATCCAAGAATCTATAACCTTTTTTAGAAAAAAAAAAAAGATGCATTTTCAAACGCTTTAATACTCTCTTGACTCTTTTCCGAGTTTCCTTTAAATTGACATAAATCATTGCAATGAAAATTATATAATTTCAATAAAGGACTTTTTTTTTTACTTTTACCAAACAAAACAAAGTATGGGTTGATCTTAAGGGTCTGTCATGATATGGATCTGATTCATATAGGGACATTTTGAGATAAGCAACATTACATTTACATTTATGGTGGTATACTCATGGAAGCAAGGAACAGAGAATTCCCAAAGCAAGTAGTCCAAGAAAAGAAACTATTAAAGTAGAGAATCTTACAGCATCTAGGAACCTCTGCAATGAAGGAGTGTAATTTTGCTAGTCAGGATGAGGAATTTACACTAAGGGGGACAAGTGCATTTTCATCAGAAGTCACTCCATGGAAGTACTTGTAAAACAAGGGATGCAACACTGTGACTATTTGACAAAGGTTGGAGTTTTGCAGATAGTGTAGAACCTATTTAATTAGATATTCTTTATTTGTGCTTTTGTTTTCTAAGCTGATAGTGTGAGCCTACTTTCTTTGCAGCAGACTTGGCAGTTTCTTCTATGTAATTTACAATAAACTTAAAAGCAAGTATGCTTTGTAAAATATTTTCTTGGTCATAACCATCATCATATCATATGACTCCGAGGATTATGTTGTTGGCATTGGTTTCCCCAGTATTTTTCTATTCAGAATTATTTCTAGAAACACATCAGGCTCTGATAGAAGGGAGCACAAGAAGGTCACTAACATCCTAAATGACATTAATTTTTGTGGAATGAACTGGATTGAATTTTAGGACGCCCAGATGTCAGTCTGTGTCATTACCCACTTAACCACCATCACCTTCCATTTTGTTGTTGTTGATAATCATCAGACACACATTATGAAACATTTGTAAATATTTTGCCGATAAAGTTATCTGAAATTCTAACTTTTGCTGTGCGTGTTTTTAATGCATTCTTATTCTTATTAATATTCTTAAGAAAATATAAGAAATTAGTATCATTAAAATTAATAAATCTTAAAAGAAATTAGTATCATCTATAATATCAATCTCACCTGTCTGTTTAAATGTATGTATGTATGTGTGTATGTATGTATGTATGTATGTATGCCTAAAACTTTCGACAGAGGCGACGGATTTTCACGAGATCAGTATTGTTTTGAAGCTCAACCCTTTGGACGACAAATATCGAAAATTGGCTAAAAACATTAATTCCTTCACCCTCAATTGGGCACTTTTCTAGAAGGAGGGGGGGTCGCTTTTTTCGCCAATATTTTTGAAAATCATCCCCTCTTTTCGATTGATTAGCCTTAATTTAAACCTTTGCCACTTCCGGTTTGGTGATGGACACAATGGCAAAGACGCCACATTTTTTTTTCATGTTCATTTCCTCCTTTCTGTTGTGGGTTCGAGCCTGCCTGCCTGCCTACTACCACTTATTTAAAAAAAATTTTTGTTTTGCTCAACACACACCTCCAAACACCCAGGACAATGCCGGGCCCCAAGGCTAGTCTATTATACAAAGGATAAAATTGGCACGAACGTTTGTGCATGTCCATGAAATGCTTTTTGCATCGGGTTTCTCGCGTCGGTTAGATTCTGCAAGAAGGTTTTGCATACTTCCCAGATTGTAATATCTCGCATTTGCAAACGGACATCCTTTCTTTCTTTTTTTTTTTTTTTTTGATTGAGTTATACAAAATTCCCACTGTGTCATCTATAGTGTTTGTTTGTCTTTTTCGTATAAATAGTGAAACTACTTGAATGCAAATGCCAATGCCTGGCCTTCGTCCGAGTAGTATCTGCTCTGTAACTAGCCCTTGGTCAATGTAAGGGAACCCTTCATACTGAGACAATTACTATTTATTTGGATACTGCCAGAGTGCCCCTTTTGGGGGGAGCTGGTTTTCCCTTCACATTGTGTCTTATTTGTTTTTGTGAGAGGTTTTAAAGCAACACCATTTTTTGTTTTTCATTGACTACATTAAATTTGAACGCTTTAGATTTCCAGTCACATCATGGAGTAGCTGTAAGACGTCAGATTTTCTTTCACTTTCTTTTTGCCTTTGCATCACGGGTTCGAGCCTGCTTGCCTACCACCACTTTTTTTTTTTTTTTGCTCAACACACACCTACAAATACCCGAGCAACACCGGCCACCCAAGCTAGTTAAAAATAATAAATCTTAAAATTCTCCATGAATTGAAAATTGTGATGAATCATTTCAGATGGAAATAAAACAAATCATCAAAGATTGTAGTTACACTAATGAGTGGCTAGTTATCAAGGTTAAAATCTACTTGAATGATGATGAATATATAAGAGGATTGAAAATAATGCATGAAATTAACAAATTTTGATTACTTATGAGGGCAATTTATAATAAGTATTTGTTGACATGCTTTGAAGATAACTATGTTGTAGCCAACGGAGAAGCAATCTCGTGCTAACGTGTCAACAGATGGGAAGTTCTTGGGAAGAGATACAACAGTATGGAAATTCTCATTGATATTTAGCACATGAAAGAAAAAGAAAGTTCTTGGCATTGTAATAGAGAAACGAATTCTTGATGTGGATGTCTTACAGGGTATAATCAGAGATTGGAGCTCAGTATAGCATCTTCCATGGAAATTGTGATAGAGTATTCTACTCTATCACAATTTCTATGGAAGATTCCATACTGAACTCCATCTTTTCTGTGAGAGAAGAAGTATAAAGAATGGAAGAGATTGCAAAGTTAATTTTTTCATGATATGAAAGTGGGATCTGAGTGGCACCTTTCCAGATGAAAGTGTGATCTGAGTGGCACCTTTCCAGATGTGACAGCAAAATCTACCTTAGGTGATGCCTGTTAAAAGATTGCAGTAGAATTTAGGTACTTTTTGGATCAGTAGAATGATCTAAGCATTTTTTCCAGGAACTTTAGCAGCAGAGTGGATATAAGTCTTTTATTTTAGATTTGAATTGACAGCCAATTCTAAGAGGTTATCAAAAACCATTTTTGCTTAAAGGAGAGAAGCTTGCTTTTAGAAGTGTTTACGGTAACATGTCATGTTTTCTCCATTGCACCACAAGCCCTAGATCAGAATGGAGAGAATCAGCAAGATTTTAATCACTAATGCTCTTCAATGTGCTGCCATGGACACTTATGTCGTCCACATAGATATCAAGAAATGATCTTAGAATATGATTTGAAAGATCATTAATGAAGATCAGGAAGACAGTTGAACTCAGAATAAATCCTTGAGGTATACCAGCATTGATACCATATCTGCCTATCAATAACTACTTTTATAGATCTAGCGGAGAAAAAATGCAGTGGTTGAGAGGATATTACAATATATTTTATATCAAAACTTAAAAATTTTAAATACAGCACAAATCAACAAAAAGTTCCACGGAAATCTATCCTTTAAGCAACGATTTTGTAAGAATAGGAGCAAGTTCCGGTAACAGACTTCAAGGAAAATGTTTGAAATGATTTTGTAAGAATATGTTGCTTTATCTTGATAAGTTTAGCAGTATCTCAGAGAGTTATATGGATATCAACTGGTGGGAAAATTTTGGAAGAAAGTAGTCCTGATTACAAAAGATGGAATTTGAAGCAAAGTTCTCTGCAAAGAGTTTAGCTTAACCAATGATGAAGGTTGGAACTAAAATATTTCATCTGTTTGTCATAATGTCTCAACAGCTTTGAATTTGATGGATTGGAAATTAAATGTTCTATAACTTATTTGCAATGGTTGGAGGAAGTTTTAATGGAAGTTTTGTTTTCAGTGTATCTATTACACTGATTGCAATTCGAATAATGGTTTCTGTGTGCAATAGTACAGACATCACACAGGAGTGTATTATGGCTAACTGGATAGATAACGAATAATCGATTACTTATATCAAAGGAAACAGAAGACACATTCTTTTTACAAAATTTGTTTTTCTCTTCTGATTTCAATGAGGTTTAAACCAAAATTAAAACCTCCCACGGGTCATAACTTCAGTTGCATAATTTCTATTTTCATATATTTTTTTGCCATAATAAAAGTCGTGTGTGTATTGTATCAACTCATCTTCAACTTCCTGTTTTAGAATTCACAGAATTTAAAATTTAGTGTCTGATTTATGATGCCGATAGATACTGAACTGAAGAAATAGTTTTTATAACATGGATAGAAACACAAGACAATGGAATTATTTCAGATAGAATGGAATCTAAGAACAAAGCATTTTTATGTCAATCAACTGTCATTGACAATGCAATAAAAATACCATTCTTTTGTTATTTAAATGATTTTTTAAATCTGACTATCTTATAAAAATATGACTATCATATATAAATTTTGATATGGGATTTAGATTTGTTTTTGTTGTCTTTTTTACACTGATTGTGAAGTCAGTATCCATTTTATAATAGTGACTAATGTCCATATAGACCTTTTAAAAATGTTTGAGAGAGAGGTAATTTTTATGATAAATATCGTAATACAGTAAAAAAGTGTTTAAATTGAAAATGTTAAACAACTTCCTAATAAAACTCCACTATTAAAAAAGAAAGAAAGAAAAATGCATTAAAACAATGCCAAGTATTCTTTTAAAAATTAATTTTTATGCAATTATAAATTACAAAACATTTTGTAAAAAAAAACTGCTTCACTTAACACAAGTTGTAGTTTTAACAGGTCAAGGAAACAGAAGAACTGTTCTGATTGCAAGAATTTTATTGATTTCTCCAGATATGCAGTTTGAGTTCATGCAGTTGCAATTTCTTGTCTGAGTGATTTTTGCAATGGGCATCAACAAAATACAAGGCAGCTTTATCCTCTGACCTCGCATTTCGTCATGGTCAAGAATTAAAAAGCTGTTTATTTTTGCTCAAAGGAGAAAACGAAATTTACAAGAATCTACTTATAATAAAAAAAATATACTTCTATTTGATTATTATTATTTAAACAAATTTAAAAATTAATTATTTTTTTGCATGGATTTGTTTTCACAATTTTAATTCAAGAATCTTTTGTTTGGGCTAAAAGTTTAATAATCATCTACAGGAATTAAATTAAAACTGTCCAATAGAGGCTATTGAATGTTATAGAGCATAATCCTATCCTAGCTAACATGGTGTTAGCAGAGAAAGGAGAAAAAATAAATCTGCTTAACAATAAGCAAACCACCCTTTTTCTCTCTAATTTTTTATTTAATTTGATTATTTTTGTTTTGTTTTTTTTTCTGCTCTTGCTTTGGTGAGAGGTGATTTATTTCCACTGTACTCTAAGTGATTATTGCAAACATCAAGTGTCCCCACCCCCACCCACTCTTCCAGTCCAAACTTTAACCAACACTTTGCATTAAGCTTCACTCACTATTCTGTGCACCCTTCTTAACCCTTTAATAAGCTGTGTCGTTTGTGTCTGTTTGGCATTCACCACCTGAAAAATGAAATCCTTTTAATGACAGCCTGTCAGTAGGTGGCACAGCAGTTATACATACCCCTGCCGACGGTGAACAGGCGACAAGGGCTAGCGTTAAGCAGAAGCACCACCCAAGATTGTTTTATTTCTGAATGAGAAGAAGAAGAAGAAGAAGAAGAAGAAGAAGAAGAAGAAGAAGAAGAAGAAGGTATAGTAAGTAGTCAATGGCAATGAAGGCAGATTTCTCTTCTCGTCATGATGTACTTAGCATAACATTACTTACATTCATACACATGCATGGAATCTTCTTAATCAAAAGTCGATACAACATGAGAAAGAGAGAGAGAGAGAGAGGAGGAGAAGGAACACATCGAGTTTATTTTAGTGGTAGAGAAGAAAAAAGAAGACAAATAAAAAAGTGGGATCATTTTCATTTTTTATTTTGTTTTTATTTTATCCTTTTCAGATTTTTTTCTTTCAACCCCTAACCACGCATGTTCTGTCTTTTAAGTCCTACTCAACCCTACACTTTTCCTTCTTCTTCTTTGTTACTTTTTTTTTATCTCTCGAATTCACAGCACCTATGATGACAAGCAAAAATGTCTGTAAGCTTTGTAAATCCTAAAATCCTCATATCCAAACAGTTTCATTCTTTAAAGTACACACATCATTCTACATGACTATAGTTCCAAATATATACACTATTTCCTAGGATGCAACTGAAAATAAAGACCTATGCAAAGATCAAACACAGAAGTTATCACATTTTTACATACATGCATGATAAGTGATTAATCTGATGTCGCTAAGATAAGAAATGCTGTCTTTACTCATAATTAATTGTTACAAAATTAAATTATGGCGTTTTATTGATTAAAACAATAAAATTTCAAATAAAAGCATTTCAAAGTGTAGCATTTGATGTGAAGATATTTAGATTACAATTATTCGTCCACCGACTTAGTTGGATTTGGATCTTAGAATTCACCCTCGTTCGTTCATCCATTTGCCGATTCGTTCCCAAAATTCTCAATAACTACTCTTTACATTTTTCTGAAATTTTGCATGAAGTTACAACTACCCAATGGAGAAAATGTAACATTCTCAGATTTTTTTATAAAAATTCTGGGTCAAAAAGGGTCAAAATGGCCAAAAACAGCACTTTTCAAGACATAGAATCATTTCCTACCATCAGATTTTGATGAAAATTACCCAAAAGCAGACCACATGAATATACATCTGAAAACGTAATATTTGACCCTGGAAAAATTCTGAGGCTCATATTTGTGTCTAAATAGAGGTTTAAAATGGTACCGAATTAAACAAAAAATTAAGGCATCGTTTGTCATGAAACGATGTCATTTGGCTGTTGTAGCCCAATGTTTTACATCAGGCCAGGCGTTTAAATGGGCAAAATAGGTAACAGTTCTATGACTGATTTTGGCTAACAGTACAAGGGAAATAACTCTTGTAAACTCGATTTTACAAATATTGATTATATATTCATAGACTGAATTTTAATATATGCGATTGGTTGTATGCTCGTGTAGTGCAAGCCTGGCCCATTAGGGAATTTTTTAAATCTTCTCACCGATTAGCTTAAACAACTTGGCTGTTGGTATGAGAGTACTTTAGTTGGGTGATTTCAATTTGGATCAGCTTCTTGCAAACGATATGGAACTAATAGAATCCCTAAATGGATCTCAACAATTTCTTCAGTGCTCAAATTACACCACTCAAATTGAAGGTGGTGTCTTGGACTTAATTCTTGATACAGAACTTTCTTCTTTACCAGCACTGTGGCTTCCCAGCCCATTTAGTGATCAATTTGTTTTGCACTTCAATGTTTGATTGATTTATATTTTGATTCATTTACTTCATGACAAAATGACAAAAAAATAACAAATGTGATCCCGCCCCCCATCGCAAATCTACATCTAGGTTTAAAATAAAAAATAAAAAAAACTTTTACAGAAGCAATATCTTGTCGTGGTTACAGGGCTTTTATTAAAGTTGCTTCATTACCTTTTATTCAAAAACATGACAAAGGTATCAGTCAGGGAACCATATAGTTTTTGACTTGTTTTTACGGTAATAAGACAGAATATTTATTGTTTTAAAAATAATTAAATTTTTACACAGTTAAATAAATAAATGTACTCTATATGTCTGAGAATGTTCTTAGGTTTTATATTGAAAATCAATACTTGAAAAAAATCTTAAAGAAAGAACAGATTGATTTTGGCCAAAGTTAACACCTTTATACAGCTTAACATCACAAGTTCATTTGAGAAGTTTCATCACTGCACAAGCAGAAGAGTCCAGCATATAAAATCAACAATGAGTTTTTTTATAAGACAAGGACGTGCTAGAAATGAATGTTTCTGTTTATAGCACAATTGAACCATAATATTTGACTTTTACATTTTAAACTTTAATTCAAGCCATAAAAATAATTTCATAAAAAAAATTTCATAAAATCAATAGTAGGTTCTCTCCAGTTCAATAGAGACTACAATGTATTGTGCGCTAAGTCATGGCATGAAGGAATGTGAAGCTTTCTTCCTGGTGCACTTTAGTGATCCCCAACTAAAGTAGGCAATCAATCGATTTGATTGACAAATCGGCGATTTCACCGATTTCAAAGACAATAAAAGTTTTGCAAGTGTCGAACATTTGTTGATCCTTATTCAGTCCCAAGCAAAATTGCGTCTCTCTGCTAGTTAGTTTGAGGTCATGGTATATTACTGTTTGTGGAGAATGTGTCCATGTCAAACATCCATAAACAGCAAATACAAAGTAATACTTTGTTTTATTTTATTTATAAAATAAAAATTAAAAATCACAGAAATTACAAACTAAAAATAAAAATAGTAATATAGAGTTCAGGTCTGGGTGCAAAGAAATCCTTATTTATTGTGCTGCTAGTAACTAATAAAAACGAATTGAACCTGCTACCTCAACTGTTCTACATCTACTAACCCAGGAACTGTTCTTCATTCTTTCAATATAACGATACCAGTGATGTCTCCTGTTCTGCATACATCGTAGTGTTTAGATTTAAACCAAAATCATCATCAGATCTAAGCCTGTTTTGAAAACTTATATCACACATCAATCATATCATTCTCATATGATTGCTCCCCTGCAACACGTGCGCTCAACTCTCCTGCAGCACTCAACCCTCAACTCTCCTGCAGCACTCAACCCTCAACTCTCCTGCAGCACTCAACCCTCAACTCTCCTGCAGCACTCAACCCTCAACTCTCAATGGCCAAGTTTTCATTCCCATCCCTCATCATACATTATTAATAGATGTTCCCCTTAATAGGTATCGATAATAGTTAATAATCACAAAAGTTCCCTAAACTTGATCCACCTATTTCCATGTCTTGCAATCACACAAGCAATTGTTGCTCCCCATGCATCACTAATTGCCTCACCAAAATAACAAAACTTTTAAATCACAAATCTTTTGTTAAAAATCTATATATTAATATGATAGCGTGTGTTATTTTCTGTGTCACACGAGTCGTTTAATTGTTATGTACTTCCATTTCCTGTCATAAATAATTTTACCAAGAATTCTTCATAATTTTGGTTTCGGTTTTGATTATTGCTGACGGCACTTAAGTCGTCTATTTTTTAAAAATAATTTTACCAAGAATTCTTCATTAGTTTTGGTTTCAGCTTCAATTATAGCTAACGGCACTCCAATAATCTATTTTTTAAAAAATAATTTTATTAAAATCGATAGAACATTAACTTTAAAATAATATATACGAAATTTGCAAGAATTAAAATATATTTAAGCATATTTTACAACCTGACTGCGTCAGGTGTCCCTGCTAGCTTGGATACATACTTTTGCAGTTTTAACAAAATATCTACAATAATATCAGAGCATCTCCATTTACACTGAATACCTACAGAATACTAACATCAATGTATTACATATGACTCTTCCCCTGTGGAATTTTCATGGGTCCTGCTAGTTAAAATAAATGTGTTTATATACATCTAATGAAATATGCTGCTGGATTCATCTAATCTGGTATAATAAGTTTGACTAGATGTGTTTATTCGCTGTAATTTTTATGCATATTGGAAGAACATGTGGCATAAGACCGGAAAGTAGAAAAACTAGTAGTGTTGCACTCTGACTCCTTAAAATTACTTGAGCAACCCTGTGGACATTCCCCTGTGCAGGTGCTTCAAGCATTTAGATATAAACTTCTTTCCAAAGCAAGAAGTATATTCCTTGAACCTCCTAGAGTTGAACAGAACAAATACCACAGCCTGACAGAAACAAAGACATCACCATCATAATGGCCCAGTCTTTGGCAGACTGATTGCCTAAAATGGATCCTTGATTTTATATAATAAATGTAAGAAAGGTCACAAATGTCTTTGTTGGGAATATTATTATGATTTGCTTAATAGAAAATGCATACCATTGTCATCTAATTCCTTGTAAAATTTATTTAAGAAAATCTGTTTTTAATATTCGTATAGAGCTTAGATAGATGAAGTTGCACAAATATTTTATCGATTTTGTATCTTAATGTGATTCTATTTACTTGTCTTCCCATGTTGCCGTTTAACATCATTCTGTCCAAGAGGTACATTTTTCTCTTTATCGCTTTTTAAAGTTTGATTTTAATGTGTACACAAATAAGAAAACCTGCTGCTGTCATTGCCTTGCCTCTCATATTTGTTGGCTTTTATGCATCATCATATATAATCCATGTATAAGATGCAACTCATTCATTCCCTGTCAACAATACAAGCGTCAAGACTACTTTTGTTTGTATAGCCTGTCAGCATGGTTGGCTAAATGTCATACTTGTAGCTTCCACCTGCATTGGTTGTTATAGAATCGGTGCCTCCTCAACCCTTGCTAGTTTTGTTGTTTTTCTTGTGATTACTGGATTTCTACAACTAGAAACAAGTAAAACATGTGCTTAGGAAACAAGCAAAAGTTCTTTAAAATCTAGTCTTGGAGGAACAATAATGAAATAATTTCTGCAATAATAAAATAATACATTTGTTAAATACTTATAGTGGTTTTTTGTTAGATGGGTTGAGCCGGCTTCAATTCTAGGAAATAACAAATCCACATGCGGTTCTCAGCCACGTGTATATCCCAGTCACAGGACATAGTATATAGCGCTTAGTCAAATTGTCAAATTGTCAAATAGTCAAATTGTCAAATTGTCACCCATCAGGTACTGACCAGGTTCAATGTCACTTAATTTTGGTGATCTGATAAGAACAGGCGTGTTAACGTGATATATAACCATATAACCTGGAAATAAAAAAAAAAACCCGTAGAATTAGTTTTTAAATAAGAAATAAAATAATTTCCAGTCCAAAGTCTGCCAATGGCTAATTTTTAATTGACCTTCACCCACACACATTTTTTATAAACCTTGTGAGTTAGAGTGATTTATTTTACATTTTGGCCATAAAAAAGAATTCATCCATTCTTTTGTATAAAAACTGGATTTACATTTTTATGTAACAAAACAAACATGTTTCATTTCATTCAATTTAGAAAACTATTTTCATTTAATCTGCACATATGAAAAATGTACAAAATGTACAAAAATAAACTTATCTTCTACTCTCAATCTCCCCTCCGATTGCTTATTTCTTAAAAACTAGAGACTCCAACTGGTCACGAGCGATGACATTATTTGCCTTACACAACACCCGTTTTATGAATTTAGCCATTTCAATCCTATTATTTAAAAATAAGAATATTCACTCTTACCATGAGTAATAAAAAGTAGTCTTTGTATCTGCTAAAAATGAGGATGATGCTCATGGACTACTTAACTGCTGATAAGCCATATTCATCATGCATTGCAGTCTATAATAAAAAAAAAATCACAACTATTTACACAGTTCTTAACTCACCTCTCCCATTACAGTCATTTAACATGTTTTCATCAATCTCTATTGAATAAGAATATTTTATTTTGTGTTTTATAAGTTTTGTTTTGACATTAAAGAAAATCCTCAAATGTAAAAATCAACCCACATCAACTAACCACAATAAGTTGAAAGAGAAATACAATAAAAATTGAGAAAAAACATTAGATGAGTCCAAGAAAACTAAAACTGTCAGAAATACAAACGTCATACCACACACACACACACACACACACACACACACACACACACACACACACACACACACACACACACACACACACACACACACATTTCAACTGATTCAAGTTAGATGGGAGAGAAGCAACCCCAGAATAGAAAGTAGTATTATCAGCATAAATGTTAATTTTCTTAATAATATTCTAAGGAAGATCATTGATATAGAGACGAAACAATGTTGGGTCCCAGGAACACCAACATTGATAATAAAAGAGAATGATGAGACACTTATTCAGAGTTATTTGCAAACTGCAATCAGAAAGACATAATAATGTCAAAAACCTTAGAATTAATATTATAATCCTGAAGATTGCATAGGAAACCAGAATGCCAAACTGTCAAATGCCTTTGAAATATCAAGCACAATGGTGTTACCTTCTCCTGAATTATCCATAAACCAACGGATCTGCTCTTAAAAGATTAGCAGTTGAATGAAAACCATGAAAATCATGCTGAACACTAAAGAGGTCCAGATTTTCCAGAAAATGAACAAGCTTGCCGTTGACCAACCTTTCATAATTTTGTTAATAACAAAGAGGAAACTAACAGGATGATATTTAGTTGGAATAGACCGTTCACCGGCATTTTTAAAGATAGGGACGACGGAGGGTTCTTTCCAACAAAATAAACAGGGCTGAGACAACCAGATATTGAATAATTTCGAGAGGATAGAAGATAGTTCAGGAGCAGAACGAATTAAATCAGAACAGAAGCGTTAGATCAAGATCAAAAAGAAGCCTAGCAACCATTTTCAGAGTGATAATAATAGTCAAGAGGTAATCATTTCTCAAAGGAAAATCAGGTTGGTTGGTTGGTTGGTTGGTTGTTTTTGTTTTATCGCATATCAACCCTTTTCGGGTTATTTAATGCCGAATCCAAAGATTTTGAAGAAAAATTTTTTAATAGAATATATTTGTTGTTTTCACGTCGGTTTCTATTTAACCTATAGTTGGGACCCTAACAGGTACTACCACTCCGGGTCAGAGTGGACCTGGGAGCAATGGTAATTAAAGGGTGGCTCCACACTCCCCAAAGCCCAAAAGCTGGGGCCTCACCACTGGATATAGTTTAAGGTTATATCCAGGACCCCCATTGAGGGACGTTTACCCTCTGCAGGTGGACAGTCGGCATATTCTAATGCCCCACCAATAGGGCCAGGAAAATCAGGAAAAACAATACCAGAATCATTAAGAGAAGACTTGTCAGCAACAGAAAAAGCAAAGGGATCTTTAGAAGATGAAATAATACGAAGACCATTAAAAAGGAAGAACAGATTCGCAACTAATAACAACATTATTATAGATTCTCAAAAAAGCACGAGAGTTAAACTTTGATGAATAGTGAAGTCAACAAAAACAAAGATGGAGCTTGATAGATGAAGTTGCAATATCAATGCTGTTGGCTATACAACAACTGGGCAGTCATTATCAGAAGGGGAACGGTACAAAAAAAGAGAAAATAAGAAGGGGAGTGCAGCAAAGACAACTTCAGACAGATAAACAGAATGACACCCATGAGATTCAAAACTGGGGACACGTGAAATAGGGAGATCCTTACAAAGAAAATAAAGAAAACCATACAAATGCGCAGAAGCGTGTAGAACTAACTGTTGCTTATATATATATATATATATATATATATATATATATATATATATATATATATATATATATATATATATATATACTAGCATTTCAGCCCGGCGTTGCCCAAACATACATACATACATACATACATACATTTATATATTGGTAACTAAAAATTTTCGACTCAAACCGATTAAAAAGCTTACCCTATCTCTGAATACCCTTTATGTAAAATTTCAAATTTTTACATCAGAAATTGTCTGAGTAATTTGGTAGAGACCGCAGAGGTCGAATTTTTTTAACTTTGACCCCTATTATGACCCCTTAACATTTATTGTTTTGGGCTCAAATCAAGTTATTAAGTTAGATCCATGTCCAAGAAACCTATATTTTTTTTTTTTTTTTTTTTACACAGTGGTCACCACTTATCAAGGCCCGGAAGCAACTCAGGGATAAGGGTTATTGCAAGTACAGTACGTTAGTGTGGAGATTTGATGAAGTGTTTACTTTAGGGTGCGGTTCATTAGGAATTTGTTAACATTGGACTTGAACACATCCAAGTTGTAGTCAAGTGGGAAGCAGGCAGACGGAACAGAGTTCCACAGGCGTGCAGTTCTAAGAAAGAAGCTTTGTTCATGGAATCCACGTTTTGATTTAGGCACAGATAAAGAGTGGGGGAAATTTTTCACAGTGGATTCGGCTAGACGGGTGTTTTTCGTGAAAGATTGGAGAGGGGGGACCAGAGATTGGAGTTCAGACGAGCACCTGCCATGGAAATAACGATAAAACAAGGAAAGACTCGCAACATCTCTTCTGTGGGAGAGAGGTTGCAAGGTAGAGAAAAGGGAATCCCCCACTAAGCCACAAAGTCTATTTTGTACTCTGTCAAGGCAGGATAGGCTGTTTTTAGCAGCTCCTGCCCAGATATGGCAGCAGTATTCCATCCTTGGACGTACTTGGCTTTTATATAGATAGAGAATTGCATCAGTAGTGAGATATCTTCTGGAGCGGTAGAAGGATCCCACCATCTTTCCAGCGACCTTGGCAACAGACTTGATGTACATGTTCCATTTCAGATCAGGAGTAAAGGTCAAACCCAGAAGCTTGTCAAAACGTGGGGCCTCTCCCAGACGAGAGCCATCCATCACAATTGATGCCATCTAAATTTCAAGTGTTTAGACCCAAAATTGGCGGAGGAGTTTGGTAGAGTTTTCAAAGATCAAATCGTTTAACTTTGACCCCTTAACAGGCAAATGTTTGACTGAAAACGGATTACAAAGATTTTCCCAAATCTCAGTACCCTGTATATCAAATTTAGAGTCTGTAGACTTAAAATTAAAAGCGTTATTGCGTAGGGAAATGTACACACACACACACACACACACACATACACACACACTTCACTTTTAGAGATATATAGATAGATATACAGAAAGAGAGTGGGAGAGAGAGAGATTTGAAAAGGAGGTTTTATATATGTATGTAAGAAAAAATTATTTTGTTTTGATGAAATGTACTAATAAATTTTGCAATTCATTCCTAAAACTTTCAACTCTCATTTCATTTAATTAATTTCAAAAGTATTACAAACTCTTTAATCCGTTTTTGTTGTTGTTGTTCAATTGATATTTTATTTAAAGTTTATAAAAAACATAATAGTAAAAAAAGAAAACGTGTTTAAAAAGTGTTAATTTTGTAAGGATTTCATTGAAAGGTTTTAAAAATTATTATTCTCATTTCACTGAAAGATTTTAATAATTGCTTTTCTCATTTGATTCAAAGTCTTATAAATTATTATTCGCATTTTATTAGAAGTGTTTAAAAGTTGTTCTAATTTCATTGGATGGTTATAGAAACATTTTTCTCATTTCATTGTAAGATTTTCAAAATTGCTGTTCTTATTTCATTGGAGGGTTTTAAAAATTTGGAGGCTTTTAAAAATGGTTTCTATAATTTCATACAGAGGTTTTAATTTTTTTTTAGTTTTTCTAATTTGGATTTTAATTTTTCATTTGATGTAAATTACTTATTGTTTAAATCCTATTAAAATATGAAAGTGAAGTTTATTCATACTCTCTTAAAGAACCTTTTACAGTATAGATATTGTAACAACCATCATCATCGTCATGATAAATGCTCCTTCATATATATTCTACATGTACGTGTATGTGTACGTGTGTGTGCATATGTATGCACATGCGTGTATTTATGAATGTATGAGTGTATGTGCATGTTGTCATGTGTATTTGTTCTTGCGTATGTATGTTTGCATGCATCTGTTTGTATGCATGCTTGTATGTGTACGTGTATATCTTTATTTCGATATGTATGTGGGGTGGAGAGGACTCCCAAAAGCCCTGTTAAGGCTACCCCTCTGGGTGAAGCAAATCTCTGATTAAAAAAAAAAAAAAACATAAAGCGGGAGACCAGTACCTGCATTAAGCTGGTCTGCAGTTTGATTTGTTGCTGGCTATCTTGCTCATGCTTGTTGCTGGATCTCGACATTTTGAACCGAGAGAGAGACTTAGCTGTCGTACAAAGCTAAAACTCTGTAATATCATCTTTGTATAGATACTTCCTCAAGCATTTCTCTATAAAAATTGTCCGTGGCGATGGAAAAAGTGTCATGTGTGTAGCCCTGAAATGCTAGAAGCATGTAATAATTGATCTGCCATCATTCTATATATGCATATGCGCGTGTATGTATGTATGTATGTATGTATGTATGTATGTATGTATGTATGTATGTTAATATATGTACTAGTGTATGAATGTGTATGTATACCTATTTGTATATGTATGTATATATGTATGTGTGTATATATTTTTATTTATTTATTTATTGTGTATACATGCTTATGTGTGTTTGTATGTATATACGTATATATATATTTGTGTGTATGTATATGTATATATGCATATATATATGCGTATAGGTGCATATATACATATGTATGTGTACGTATATGTAGGTAACTTTATGTGTATGTATGTATATGTGCATACATGTGTACGTATATGTATGTGAATATGTATGTATATGTGTGTATGTATTTGTATATGATAGTATATATGCATATATATGTATATGTGCGTGCATGTGTGTATGTATATGTTTGTATGTATGTGTTATATGTATTGTGTATGTATGGATGTATGGATGTGTGCATGGGTGCATGTTTATGGGTATGTATGTGTATGTATGTGTGTATATGTATATATATGCATGTATGCCAAGGACCGTCTTCAATGTCATGTCTGCTTTAGCGTATGAATTCGCTGGCAGGACAAAAAAAAAAAAAAAAAAAAAAAAAAAGGTTATTTTCGGGCTCATGGACTTTCAGTGACTGAGGGAGTGACACTCGTCTGACAAGACGTTGCAATCATCAATTATCATATATATATATATATATATATATATGCGTTTTATTATTATTTCTGTAAAAGTCTGAGGAAGCTACAGACGGCAAAAAAACGGCCGGGTAGCTGAAACAATAATGTAACTTAACAGAAAGATACGGTAATAAAAAAATAAAATGCATATTTGCTCTACAACAGTATTGAGCACTTTCTTCAGTTTTTATTAATTACCATTTCTACTATATATATATATATATATATATATATATATATATATATATATATATACGTTTTATTTGTTTTACATAAGCATTAATATATCGCTACACATTCATGAGCATATTTCTGTCAGCCAGTTGCAAGTAACTAGAAAGTTCTTCAAACGATACTGCTTACACAAAAGTTCAGTCAGTACATCTTGCCCTACTTCGGTATTGAGCACTTTTGCATTTATCTTGTCAAAACTTCATTGGTTGCTTTACCTCTGAAAAATATTAACCTAAAATCATATATATATATGTGATTCCTACAAAAGAACCTACATATTTTCTTAATATTCTTATATTTTAATATGTTCATTGCTACACCATTTCAAGTCTAATGACCTAAAGTTAGTGAACATTCAAACGGACGGGAGGACAGACAGACACACATTAATAATATTGATATCGATATTTACTGAACTCCCATTGCCACTTTAAACTCCTGAGATCCAAAACCTCCTACAAATTTTTGCAACATCTTCCTTATGTCTGTATCTATTATGGAATAACGAGCTGATATTCAGAGTTTCTATGCCACACTAAATCTGTCACATCTATTATTAAAACATCCTTTAACTTCATTTAAATGTTCTAACCAGAAGTTCACATATCATCGATGTGACATGATTCTTTCCTGTTTTCCAGTAGATTTGAGATTTTTTTCAGCTCTCCTTCATACATTACCATTTGGAGGAGGGGGGGGTGGATCGAATAGCAAAAAGTTTAACAATATGACCATGTTATTAGCTGAGATTGCATTAAAACTTCAGTTATAAATCGATGATCCGGCTAGCCTTTAACATTCCCCATTATTTGTAAAAGAGTGGATCATTAGACATCGGTTCTAGCTTTTATAACTGCTGTTATTTTGAAAACCTTCATAATAAAAGGAGTCGATAATTGAAATCCACGTAACAAGTAATTGAAATGATTTCAAACTTGTAATCGTCATCATATCTGCTTGAACATCTGTTTCACATGCGTTGACTTCCAAACTAACCTGTTTGTGGCCAGGTCTTTATTTATTCTTGTTTCTATCATCCCATCTTTTCCTGATTCTTCCACACGAACTGTGCTAAATCTACTGGCCCAAGAAACCTCAACCATTCTTTCAACACACACACACACACACACACACACACACACACACACACACACACACACACACACACACACACACACATATATATCGACGTAAAGGATGAAGTAGATGTCGGTTTAAAATTAAGTTTTTAAAGTATATATGAAGGGAAATTTATTTTCAAATGAAGGTTAAGTTGCTTTTCCGTATAAATAAGTATGTTCAAAAGTATTGCAAACAAATAAATGACAACTAAAAAACGACATACATTCAGGACTAACGTGAGTTAGCTCAGTAGTTGTGCTTCAAGCTTCAAACTTAGCGGTCCTGATTTCGAATTTTGCTAGATTCTGCCACATTGGTGAGTCTTAAACCATCGAACAAATCTCTGTGGATAATCAAATTTTAAGAATATATATGTGCGTGTATATATACAAACACACACACACGCATATGTGTATATATGGGGATATCAACACACGCACACACACATATATGTGTATATATGGGGATATCAACTTTTAAATTTTCCCTAAAAAGTACATATATGTATATATATATATATTATTTTAAGGAAAATTTTGAAAATTCATACGCCTCTTTACCATATATATTTGGCGAATAATATAAAGGTTTTACTTTTGTTGATTTTTAATTGTGTTGTTCTTGTCACACACAGCTATAGAAGGAATCCGAAAACTAAAGACTGATTGTCGCAGCTGGTGAGTTTCAAAAATGTAATCTGGAAGTGAGGACGATATGCAATAACACTCAGTTGTAAACTTGGAAAATTGCCACGGAAACGTATGGAATGCTTCATACTGCTTTTAGACCATCCTGCATGAATCAAGCATCGGTTTTTGAGTGGCATAAGAGATTCGAAGAAGGTAAAGAGTCTGTGAGGGATGATGAGAGGTGTGGAAGGAGTAAGGAAGTCAGAACAGTAAAGTTGATTGGCCAAATAAAAAATTTCATGGATAAGGATCGTCCTGTGTCTATAGACAATAAGTGCACAGCTTGATGTCAGTGTGGGAACTGTACACACAATTATTTTTGAGGAACTGAAGATGCGGAAGATTTGGAAAAAGTTTGTCCCAAGGATGCTCAGAGAAGATCAGAAAGAAAGATGCTGTCATGACAGCCGGAAGATGGTCGAGCTGATTAATTCTGATCCCGCAGTTCATACCTTGCTCCCTGTGATTGGTTATTCCCTAAGCTCAAGGAAAATCTTAGAGACTGTCGTTATGAGACAATTGAGGAGATGAAAAAGGTTGTAATGACATGCTCACACAAGAGGATTTCCATGCGGCTTTTCAGAAGTTGAAACGGTACAACAAGAGCATTACAGCCGGAGGATATTACTTCGAAGGTGTGTACTATCAATAGAGAGTGTCCATACGAAAAAAGTCTGGAAATGTTTTTAAGGCACATCATATATGCTCTCACAAATACAAATTATGAAATGTTTTTAAAATAAAATTGATATTTGTTGTTTTTTATTAATTAATAAAGCAGCATTAATTAGTAATCTCATTTTTTGTTTTGGTATGAAAATGTTGGTAATTATTGATGAAGCGCAATTCACTTGCTGATTTGCTGAAAGCAATGTTTTCCTTCCGCTTTTATCTTCAAACAAGAACACAATTAAGAAAAAAAACGTGATCATCATAGTCATCATCATCATTATCATCAATGTCGATAAGTCTTTTCTTTTGAGGTGTTATAGAGATTTAATAATTTTCTTTGTTTTATGTTGGATGGAATATTTGACCAATCTGCTTAATAATGCTGCATCATTACCTAACATTTGCAACACGAATTTGAACCTTATTTTTATCATTTGTCTTTGCTTTTTGTTTTTTAGTTTTTGTTTTATTTTAATCTTGAATTACTGTATTATCTCACATACAGATATTTTTATTATTTTATATTTGGTTTATTTTCGTTTTCATTTCTTTCAAACATAAGTTATTTCTAGAAAGTCTACGGGCATTGTGGAATCCTATTTTTATAAAATTTGACAAACAAATAACATTTCAGAAAATAGTTTATTGAAATATTGAGATTTCAAAAATAAAAAATAAAATTTCTTAATTTTATTTTTATTTACTATCTTTTTATAACAAAAAGTTACCTTTAAGTATTAAAAAATCAATGGAGCTTTGTTATGGAAAAATTCTTGCCAAGTCTCGATTCAAAGTCAGCATTTTTTTTTATTTCAATGAAAATGGTTCTCAACCGATAAAAGATAGAAGTGGGCGAATGGTGGATGAGAAGTTGATTGTTGTGACTCACGTGGGAGAACAGAATCAAATTTTCGTTCTAGAAAGAAATTGAAGAAAACAAATGCCGAAAAGAAAAATCGTTCGCCAAAAAATAATGTAAAATAGAAAAGGAAAATAACTGATTATTAAGAATTATTGAAGTGAAAAGTAAAAAAAAAAATTACGAAAACTTTTAAAGAATAATTAAATGTAGAAAAGAATAAGTTCGGTTAATCAGATAATTTAATGATGAGGATAATCAAAGTCTGACTTTGGTTCAGTTTGTCAGATGCATTAGAATAAATATTTAGGGACGACATAATTATTCCTCTTTGGGTGGATGGAGTTCTGGGATCAAAGTTATACCCTTGGGAGAGAAAGAGGTCAGGGAGACCCTTAATCTCGTGAATATATATAAACTCCTCTCTACTCCGGTGCAATCACTAAGTCCGAGAGTTAGACTTCTTTCCTCTTTTACTCGCTTTTCATCAAACTGGATAAACTAACAAGATTTTGGCACAGTTTCTACAGACTCTGTGCCAACCATAATTTTTGTGCTTGATAGAATGAGAATATCCGATTGGCTCTTTCTTCAGATGAATGCATATATGATCTAGAAAAACAATTACACACAGCAAAATACAACGATGAAGTTTATGAATGTTTCTCATCTTATCGTCTGCTTGAGAACCATGAGTAGTACAACCATATAAGTCTGAAGTAAAACTCACAAATGATTGGTTCAGAACAAAACTTCAGTGGACTGATCAATCTCTATGATTCTAATGCAACGTCACGTTGAAGGCTGGCTAATTATGATCAGATCACAGATCAAATCGCAGATACCTTACTAATATTGAATAGAACTGTGATAATAAGACAATGCTTTAAATGTGAATATTTCTGAGAAGACACTAGAAAGATTCTCAAAATAGTGATTGCAAACTAGGACAAAAATGCAACTAAATATAAAAACAGAAAATCGATGTGGACAAATATTCTTTCTGCATTTCTGTTTTTATTTTATTCTGAATTTCATGTAGAAAAATACATATTTATTTTCTTAGCATTTGTTCATGTTATATTACACAATCTGCATACATTTGAGGTAAATGCATCGATTTATTATTAAATAAAAAGTTTGCAAGTTTCCAAATACTTCTTTATTATTAAATTCAATCTTTTTTCTTTCTCAAAATTATAAATAAAATAGAAAGTTAAACAACCGAAAATAAATATCTAATATATATATAAAAGTTATTCAGATTTTCAAAGCTAGACTTAAATGCACCTGTCAAATCGATACTTGATCCTGGCTAGCCTTTTTTCTTCAACTACGTTATTTACCCAAACTAACAACTTAAGACTCAATAAAAAAAGTTTCGCCGTTGTGCTACATATTTTTCAGCTTTTAGATAAACGATTACAAGGGTTTACATTGTAATAATTTTACAAATTATTTCTTAAAATTCTTAAAGTTAGGAAACGTCTTTCCTCAATGAGAGCTTACACACTTAATAAAAATGTTTAAGAGATATTTTGTTTGGACTGGGTTTGCTTCGCAAAACTACATAGCATTTTTAAATAACAGTTTTCAGATAGATAGAGAGAGGAGGAGAGAGAGGGAGTAGGGGGAATAACGCAAGCGACAAATAGACAGATACATAGATAAAGATATGAAAAGAGAGACTTATGAGAAATACACATAAACCAATTTTGAACAGTCCATATTTATTTGCCATTGTATACCAAATTTTCTTATTAAAAAGAAAAAATAGATAAATAACAAACAATTGAAAACCATTTGAACATTTTCAAATTGCTCGACATTCAATCAGTTTTGTTGGATGTACTTAGAGACAAATGTCTCGAGTTCGATCCTTGTCAGCTGTATTTATTATTATTTTTTTTCATCTATTTTATTCAAATTTGGAAGGAATTCATTTAAAATTACAATATTAAACGATTTTTGATGTAAGATTTTTGCTGTGTAGTTTGCAGGAATTAGAAGTTTTGATGTTAAATACTTAAATTCTAGTGGTTTCATCCACCGTTTCCAATCCTAATCGCCAACTGACAATCTGTTTAATCCTTATCTTTGAGTAGCATTTAGGTTTAGATTAGTGGTGACGCATTAGTGACAAAAACTAAATTCGATATAAAAGTAAAATTGGATCATTTTTTGTAGTATTTTCTACTTTTCTTCATATTTATTCTATTGTATATGCGTTATGTGGTTTTATTTTTATGTTTTTATTATTAATGAGTGAACAAATGTTTTTAAAAAATGTTGATTTAATAAAGACCTTTCAAGTAACCAAATCCTTCTCACACCACTGTAGATGGACATTGTTTGGATAATAATTGATCCAAACCAATGTCCATCTCAATGACTCCAGTAAAATGAAATGTCCATTTCAATGACTCCAGTAAAATGAAATGTCCAGTTCAATGACCCTAGTAAAATGAAAGAAACGACTTAAGATCTTCACAAAAATTGACCTTGCAACGAAAAACTAGTTTTTCTATCTGTTTGGTTATTGGAGCCACGTGAGTTGAAAGTAAATGTATGTCAACCTGAAAGCGTCCATTTTGGTTTCCTTATTATGTGGAGTTCATAAGAAATAACTGATCCACTGTGGATGCGTTAGTTTGTAGCTTTATAATTTCAAGTGCTTCAAAAGGAACCATATTTAAAAGAATTCCATTGGTCGATATTCCCTTGTGTGATCATCTCAATAGTTTTATTTTGATCTTTCACACGGTCAACCAGGCAGCCATATTGTCTCTTCATAACTGGAAGTTGGCTTCCGATGAATGAACTCTGTTAAATATTCATAATATTGATTTGGTTTTGAAAACCAATTCTACATACATTTTAGAAACTTTTTACAACAATTTCCATTTATAGGTATCACTGACGTCATCTTAAAACATAATCGCCATGAAATTATAGTAACATGCTATGCAATAGGAAAACATACAAATATTTGAATCAGTAACGAACGAAAATGCTTTTGTTTTCCATTAATCAATATCCTTATTGAGACATACTATTTGAGAGAAGAAAAATTGGTGTTTGTGATAGAAAAGTGAAACATCATGTTAACGTCGGACATTTATTTTTAATGAACTTTTAACATCCTTTTGGTCTCTCTCTCTCTCTCTCTCTCTCTCTCTCTCTCTCTCTCTCTCTCTCTCTCTCATATATGTGTGTGTGTGTGTGTGTGTGTGTGTGTGTGTGTGTGTGTGTGTGTGTGTGTGTGTGTGTGTGTGTGTGTGTGTGGTGAAGATCTTTTGAAGCAGACTTTCATTGTTATTTTTATTTTAGACTAAAATATTTTGTTTACTCAGTGATTTTCAGCTACGGATATTTTCTTGGTTCTTTTATAAAGAATCTGCCCCCCCTTCTCTCTCTCTCTCTCTCTCTCTCTCTCTCTCTCTCTCTCTCTCTCTCTCACACACACACACACACACACACACACACTCAGAATCTGTGTGTGTGCGTGTGTGTGTGTGTGCGTGTGTGTGTGTGTGCGTGCGTGTGTGTGTGTGTGTGTGTGTGTGTGTGTGTGTGTGTGTGTGTGTGTGTGTGTTGTCAGTTAAAACAACATATATGGAAAGATCCCAGGCTTGCGTTAGATTTGCAACTGAAGCCATTTCAAAAACAATAGAATAAGAAATTCTTAGATAGAAACACAATTCATCAAAGACATTTGCGAAAGCCACAAATTCTTTGAAATTCCTTTCAAGAATGTTCTCTTTCAAAAGACAGAAAAATATGGAGGAAAAAAAAACAAGATTAACAAAATAAGTTTTTTTTACTGTGTCCACCTTTTTAAGACTATCTGGAATAATTGGATCAGTGGCGCATTTTCGAATTACAATTTGAATTTTAAATGCATGGTAGTAAAGGGAAGTTGTAAAAAGTCTTTTCGACGTTGAAACTCATCTCAATTTGTTAAACTATCAAAATTAACATGTCAGTTTACACCAAATATATTCAGTTAAAAAAGTTTCTCATTGTTTAATATTTTTTGTGATGAACTGAACTGTAACACAAACTAAAACGCACCCATTATCAAATGGAAAGGATGCTGCAAAAATTTATTTGAAAAGGTTTTGAATTTTTTTAATTATCAAAGGAATTGTGACCTTACGAAAAGAATATCCATTGCAAACGCTGATATCAGATTCAAATGATATTTCTTTCTAATTTTATATTGATAAATTTAATGGGTAAAACGAGAATCTTATTATATTGACAAATTTAATGAGTAAAGCGATAATGCGATCATATTGACAAATTTAATGGGTAAAATGAGAATGTGATTATATTGAAAATTTTCAAAAATTATTGTTTCATCCACCTACGGTGACAAAAAACAAACTCAATAACTAAAAGTTTTGAAATAATCTAAAAATTTTATTTTTCCAAAGAGCAAAAATATGTTTATAATACTGCATTATATCCATTCAGGGACACATTTACGAAATATTTTTTAAGATCAGCCTTTTTTTACCAATATTTAATTTGTGTTATTTTGTAAATTGATGATTAAACAGTGTTTTTTTTTGTTCTTAATTTTGTTATAATTATAAACTATCTCCGAATAATATGTATAGTTGATAATTAACTAATTACTAGGCATCATTAACAAATTATTTACTAAGTATTTTTTAACAGTAATTTTGGTCTCCAAACGTTCATCGTCAGTCCTAGACCCCCATTGCATATGTCCCAGATCTAATATCAAAATTGGCTTAAGATTAAATAATTTGCAATATTTTCTTTTATTAATGATATTTTTTTTAATGAGGCAGATATAAATCCTTAATATATTAAGAACTCAACTCTTTACTGAATTCTAGAGGAGTCTAGAACATGCTTGTTGCATTCAGTCATAACTACACCTTATTTTGAAAAGAAGAGATAAATTGAGTCTCACTATTATATATTTTCCTTTATATTACTTTCAAGTTATACATAAAAGAAAACGTTGTCTGCTGTTTATGTCCCACGCAAATGCAGATGTCACAAATATTAAAACAATTTTAACATCATCATTTAATATTACCATTTTTTTTACTCTTAACATTTTACTTATGAAAAGTTGTTTTTGATCTTGACATAGTGCTTTGTTTTCAATTGCATCCATGGACAAAGAGACAGACACTAAAAGTGTAGATTTATGATTATTTTTTTGCAATAATTTAAGAATTATTTCAGATATTCAATGAATATCATCTTTTAATTTTATAACTGCAATATCTAAACCTTACCGATACTGATGCAAGCAGTCAACACACGTTTAAAATAATAGAGATGTTTTGTTTGAAGTTAAATTTTGGTTGTTTTTGAGTATTTAACTGCATTTCTGAATTTAAAGTAACTCACTGTTAACAAAGTAACAAATTGTATTCAATTAAATTAATAAACTAAAATTACTTTCATATTATTTGGATTCTTTGGACTACTGTTCTCATCTTGTGTGTCATTTTCACAATGTTTCAGTCGATGTGACCTCTGACCTTCTTCAGGTGTATCTCGTCAAACTCAGAAAAGTTTCTGGAATTTGGACGGAATTTCAAAGTGAACCCTTTATTTATTTTAAGTGGGTAGCACCGTCTTGTTCCATTAGTCATGACTGGGTAAAGGTACCAAGTAATTCGCAATTGTAATTTTTAATCGCCCACACTGAGAATTGAACCTTCAATCTTTAGGAGACTATCACTTTGACAATTTTTCCAAATACCACTGCGTCACGGATCATTGCAAACAATTTTTGCACAGATTTTGGAAGCTTTAAATCTATTTTTATTTCTAATTGTAAATATCACTATTTATTAGTAATTATTACTAGTGGGACCAATGGAAATTCCACAGGAGACGCATTCATATGTAATATATTGATGTTGGCATGCTGTAAATGTTCAGAATA
>NC_136489.1:136976739-137064239 GCF_053919585.1 Euprymna scolopes
ATAAAGGGAGACAATACATGCAACATTCATTTTTAAACATATTTTGTTTTAAAATACAAATTCGATGTGCTTATTAAACTCAGGTAACTGTGTCTATTTTGACTCACTGGGGAAAAGGTACAGTGACTGAAGTACTCTCCAAAAACAAGGTAGCGATTGACGGAATGCCTCGTCACATTTTAGATATACGGGGAGTCTCCTTGCCATCAGAGGAAGAGGAGGTTGATTCTGATGTTGAAGTGTCTGAAGAAGAGCCTCTTCGACAATCGCACTGTGAATGAAGACGCCCAGCGTGGATGGCGGACTATGATACTAATTATTGATCTTAGAGATCAAGCGGGCGTGTGGTTAAAAGTAAAGAACCTTACCTCATGCATCGTGCGGTCAGTGTGGAAAGTGCAGTGAGAAGAGAACAGTTGGATTTTGGAGTTGGATTTTGGAGTTGGATTTTGGAGTAGGAGTTGAGTTCAAATTTAACGTCAAAATTATAATTCTCTTTCAAGCCAAGAACATCAGTAAAAAATCTAAATTATAATAAACTTTGCAAATTAAACTTTATTATCATTTGATGATGGATATGAAATTGTTATCATTTAACTACATGCATTAACAGATGTCGAATATTTCCAAATTTCTGGCAAGATCAATAAACCAATTACAAACACTTTATTGGACAACTGTTGTCTGTCATGAATTGCATTCTGGGGTACATTTTAAACATAAAATAATTACGAACACTTTATTGGACAACTGTTGTCTGTCATGAATTGCATTCTGGGGTACATTTTAAACATAAAATAATTACGAACACTTTATTGGACAACTGTTGTCTGTCATGAATTGCATTCTGGGGTACATTTTAAACATAAAATAATTACGAACACTTTATTGGACAACTGTTGTCTGTCATGAATTGCATTTTTATTTTAAACACAAAATAAGTGACATTATGTCTCTGAATTTTTTTAGATTGGTTATTTGTATTATTTGGATTCTTTAGACTACTGTTCTCATCTTGTGTGTCATTTTCACAATATTTCGGTCAATGTAACTTCCGACCTTCTTCTTTTCAGATGTATTTTGTCAAACTTGGGTATGTTTGTGTCGAACTTGAGAATCTAGGGGAATTTTGAACAGAACACTTTATTTACTTCAGAGAGGTCAGCCATGATTGGATAGAAGACCAAAGTAATTCGCTATTGTATTTTTTTGGTCACCCACACTGAGAATTAAACGATATTTGTAGCTGTCATGTCCATCTAGTGCCCTCATCTTCGTTTGGTTCAATGCCTTCCATTGTCTCCAGTTTTCCTCCTTTTCATGATCAGCAGTGTGCACTTTCCCAAACCAAATTCCATTCAGATGTCCTGGCTGAAGGTTCTGGTTATGTTTATTAGTATCTCTAGTTCCTTCTTGGTTTATGCAAACAGTTTCAGGTCGTCCATTTACATTAAGTGGTTCATTCTTTCATCTGTATTAGTGAACTTGTATCCAGCTTGACACTTTCTGAGCATATTATTAAGGAGTATCATGGCTATGGTGAATAGTAGTGGTGATAGAGAATCCTCTTGGAAGATACCTCTCTGTATTTTCATCTCAGGTATGTAACAAAGCACATAAGCTGTCAGTTCAAATCTCAATGTTCTCATTGCATTTTCAATCAAATTGATTATCTTGTCTGGTATTTTGTACATCTTCAGGCATTCTATTATCCATGCTTGTGGAATCGTACGCTTTTTTGTAGTCGATCTATGCAATAGATATGTTCTTTTTTCTGCTTTTTACTTCTTCCAGAATATTTTGGTCTATATAGTAGGTCATGTGTTCCTCTTTTCCCTTTTTGCCATCCTTTCTCTTCCTCAGGGAGTAGTTCATGATTATGACGGGACTGATAAATTTGTTCCTTCTGTTGTGCTGTTAGTATTTTCTACATACTAGGTATTCAGTAGATCTTTTCATGCAAGTCATTATCAACAATTACTGACAAAAACAATGAAAAACATTGCAAATCATTTTACGTTATTGCAACGGCATTTTCCATTGATGTCTTACTAGCAACGATCATTAATCTTCTCTAAAATTTGGCAATAAGCATCCCCAAAGTCCTAGTATTTTTTGCTCCATTCGACTGGAGGCCTGAATGGTGATATTCCTCCTCGGTCTTTCTATGAAGCTTGATCCTTCACAAATCTTTTTTGTTATACTAAACCAGGTTCGAAGAAGAAGAGAACTTCTTCTTCTTCTTCTTCTTCTTCTTCTTATTATTATTATTATTATTATTATTATTATTATTATTATTATTATTATTATTATTATTATTATTTATTTATTTTTACTGAATTATTGTAAACAAACTAGTTTCTTTCCATGTATTTTCATAAGTGTTTTTCTTCATTTTATTTTCTTTCTTCAAATTCTAACAATTATTTGTTCCTGTAGATTCTTCACATTTTTATCCCAAGTCAAACCATCTTTTATTTATTTTTTTTATTAAAACTAGAGTTTACATACTTGTAAACTCCACAAAAATGATAATAGCATATATATTATTGACTTTACACCTTACCTCTTTTCAAATACTTTTTTTTAGGTAATTCAGGATTAATCTTTCTTTCTTTTTTTTTTGCTACAAAAAATAGTTTTCCATTTTTTTTATCTCCTCCAATTACGTTTTTTCAACCTCTTATCTCCTTGAATCATTTTTTTCTTTTTTTTCTTTTCTTTCAATGACTGTAATATTTAAATATCCTTTCAACTTTTTGAACAAACAATATTTTGCCTTCAATTGTTTTTTTTTTCTGATTCTCCATATTTTTTCCTTATTTTGCAAATTTCTAATTTTTTGGTTTTTCTCCATTCTATGTTCTCCTTCTTTGCATTTTTATCCTTTTCATGCTTCACTTTTCAATTTTTTTGTTCTCCTTCATCTTTTCATTGTTATTTTTTCCTATTTTGTTATAGTGTTTTATTATTCGTTTCATTTGTTTTTTTCTGTTACATTTTTATTTCTTTAATTTTGTTCGTCTTTGTTTGAACATTTTTTCCGCGCACTTATCTTATTAAATATAAAAAACAATTATATTCTTTGTTCTTCATTTTCTTTCTTGGTCTCTTTCTCCATCGTCTGTTTTTTTATTTATTCCTTTTAAACCCACTTATTGCCTAATTACTCCTTTTTCTTTCTCCTTTTTTTTTATTTACTTAATTTTTCTATTACAGTATTTCTAATTTCCATTTTTATTGAATCAAGTTTAAAAACCTTTTCATTCAGATTATTGACAAAATATTTTAATCCCAAAACAAAAGTCATGTACTACATTTTAATAAGAACTGTCTACAAAAGAAACGGAACACAAAATAAATTTATTAAACAAACAATAAAAAACAGAAGACACTGAAAAAAGGAAGGATACGCATTAGAATTCTGGAATTATTTCAAAAGAAAAAAAATGCTTTCCCAAGAAACAAAATTGAGCTGCTCTTATGACTTTGATGTTGAAAATGCCGAAAATGCTTTTCTTCTTCAAACACAACTAAAACTTGAAATGAATAATTTATATGGATGATCATGTTTGACCAAGATTACATGACGAGTAGACGGGATGAAATATTTGAAGAGATTAAACTCTCTTTACATTCTGCAGTTTTTTAATATGTTTTGTGTTAGAACCGTAATTGTAGAAAAACAAATATAGAAACAACGCAGAAGTATCAGATATTAAATTCTTCAATGAATTTGTGTGCAAGAAGTGTAAGACAACTGAGTATTCAGATGTGGAGAAAATATATTTGGATGGCATAGCTATCGAGGTTGCTTCGAAGACTTAGTGGTACCATTGAAGCAAAAGGATGAGTTAGTGCTGGTATGATGCCAACTATTAGGAGCAGATGGAGATAAGTTCTGGGAACTTCTGTCATTATTAACCAGCAGAGTGTTACCACTGTCGGTCAAGGGAAGAGTTTATCAGACGTGTGTGTGTGTAGTGTGATAATGTATTGAAGTGAAATCTGGACAATCTGGGGGGATTTTGCTGCCATGGTAACATTGAAATCATGGGTGAGAATAGATCTCGTTGAGAAGATATGAAAAAAAAAACAGAAGGGCGTGATATCGATGGATATTTGAGAGATGACTTCAGAAGATCAAGACAATACAGGAGACTTTGTTGATTTAGTCACATTGAATGTAAAAAAGGTTGCAGTGGCAGAATCAGTTGACAAGGGAAATCCAAGGAAAATATGAGAGCAAATGATAAGGATGAATTTAGAAGAATTGGCCAGAGATAGGTTAATTCGGAAGCAAACACAGCAGAGATAACCAAACCCTAATGGATCATGATGAATCTTGTTAGTAGCAGTGTAGTCTTAATATTGTTGGTTACCATATCTGTCTGGCATGGATAGTCCTGTTAGGAACAAGAATATTTTTGCTTGCTTTTTTTTATACTAATGAGTCAACAGTTATCAAGGTCAAAAGCATCTCAAGTTTAACTAAGTAGATGGATTGTTAGTTTAATGATTGAAAATGAATAATAGAATGAACAAAATTTGATTACTTTCTGATGTATTTGTTAACATTGAATATGGAGATGACTATGGTGTAGTTTGCAGGGGAGGATTCATAATCATGCTCATAATTGAGAAGTTTTTATAAAAGAAACTATTCGGGGAAATTTTATTTGCTGTTAAACACACAGAATATGAAAAGAAAGTTCTTTGCAGTAAAAGACAAATTCTTGCTATGAATATTTTAATGAATATTTTAATGACATTAAGCACACAAAGGTAAAAAGGAAAGTTTTTATTGTGATAGCGAGACAAATTCTTGCTGTAAATGTCTTACAAAGAGAAACCAGAGATTGGAGCTCAGTCAAACACTCTCCATCGAAATAACAATAGGAAATGGAATTTTTAGTTAAACAAACAAGCTAGAAATTTTAGCTGACAAAAAATAATAGCAAATTGATTATGTGTCAAAATATCAGGTGATGATTCTTAAAGTTACATATATTGACGACATAATTAGAAGGAGAGATAGTTTTTTATATACACGTAGAGTTTAGTCAGTTGCGAGTCAGAGTTGGCGAGACACCATCAAGCTAAATAGACGAGGGGGTCAGCCAACAGCCTCTCTACACTGGAAAAGCTATCTAGCGTACGATATAGTCAGAATGTTAGAATCTTAGGACAACATTCCAAGTGAGGAAACATTCTGGAAATAAAAGTTGTTGAAAGTACAATCCAAGACTTCTGGTTGTTTCCTTGGGATGCAAGCTTTTGCAGATCTGTCAAACAAGACCAAAGATGGACAAGGTATGTTTCCCATATTGACCAAATCTAAAACCTCACAGAACTGAGTTCCATCCCTTTGTATTGTCTGTGTTTGTTATATGTCCTGTTAAACACATTATACACACATCAACTTGAGAAACATTATGAACTAGACAATCACAAACACTAAAGACTCTTGCATACACGAACACTTACTATTATATCCACAACAAACTGTAGATGAAAGCAACAAACATTAACTAGATGATCAATAAAGGCGCTGTCATAATTATGTATGCACTCGATATATGCACATGCAGCACAGTAAATTGACTCTTATATACATTCATTAGATAGACCCATTGTATACACTCGTTATATAGACGACTATATAACAAGCTTCAGTGATAGATTCTCTGATCCTACATAATATTGCAATTAGCACGTCAGCAGGACGAAATGCATATTGCTTGTCATTAAGTAGATTGCTTTTGCTGATGTAATTCACAAATTCGTGATCTAAACAACTTATCATCACACATCGGTTTTTCACATATTTTCATGGCTCACATTTCATTTTTATTTTGCATATTTTATATAAATGTAAATATTTTCGAAATTACAGAAAATTTCTGAAAATTTTCAATATCGATTTCTACTCTAACTTTGAATATGCACCAAGAATTTGTTTCGAAAATACAAAAAAAAATGTTGTAGCTATTTAAAAAAAATCATTGTCATGGTTTTTCCAATGTTTCTTATTAGAAAATCTCTCGAAATAATTGAAACTTAAAAATTGGCACAAGTTAGGAATCTAGTTTTTGGTGTTGATGCTCACCATTGAACTATGCCCAACTTGATCCAATGGTTTGTGTTATAGTGAAAGTATGTATACAAAGATACATAGAGGATCTTCCTTTTGTTCTAATAGAACCAAATTTTACTAATTGTTCATCTACATATTAATAAAATAGCGTGTGTTCTTTTATGTGTCACACTTACATCCGGGTCGTTTAATTGTTATGAAATTCCATTAAAACAAAGAAAAAAGTTGGTGTCGCTGTTGAGGCAAAGCTATAAAAATGATTTGTTCTTCTTGGCCTTTTGGCCAAGATCAAAGTATAGTATCTGTTCTTCAGATTTCAATTTCTTCTCTCTCAGTGGAGGAGAAATCCTTTACGACTAAGACATTTTTTGTTCCTTTCCTCCACGTTAAAAAAAGACCCTGGTGTCTAAATCTGTCCCGTAGGGAGGCATTGTAAATAGGTACTATATTTAATGCAACAAAGTTTTAATATTACAAAAGTAACTGAGAAAAGTAATTTCTGATTTAATTACAAAATGCCCTGGAAATGTCCCTTCTGATTAATTATAAAATGCACTGGGAATATCTCTTCTAATTAATTATAAGATGCTCTGAAAAATGTCCCTTCTGATTATTTTTTTTATTGTTTACTTGTCTCCCCATAAGGGCAGAGTTGGACATGAGGTCGGTTAAAAATATGGGGGGAAAACCAGCTCCCCAAAAGGGGCACTCTGGTCAGTAACAAAACTGTATCAGTAATGAAGGATTTCTTCTCCATTAACCAAGACCAAAAAAAGGGGGGGGGGGTGATTAAGTCACTGGAATGCTGAGACTGATACTACACTCAGAAATTCATGTTGAAGCAATGGTTGCCTAATCCTTAACCGTGTTAATGTTTTTATGTATTAATTTTGAAAAACTGCCAAAACAGTTCATGATTTAATAATAAATATATACTAGCAGAAAGTGTCGCCTGGGATCAAATGAGATAGGTGGAAAACATATAGCAGCAGAATACCCAGTGTCGCCCGGGATCAAATGAGATAGGTGGAAGATATATACTAGCAGAATATGCGGCGTCACCTGGGATTGGATAAGATAAGTGGATCATGTATACTATGAGAATACACGGAATTGATTGATGTGTTTGTAATGAAATAATCAGCCCAGGCAATATATCAAAGTTATTATTTAAGTAAGGGAGAACGACATAGTGGGTGAAAATTATTGTCGAAATTAGTAACATATCCAAGAAGTATGAAAAATGATGGAATGTGAGTTACTTGGTTGGTGTGTTTGTAATGAAATGATAAGCCTAGACAATATATCAAAGTTCTTATATTAGTAGGAGAGGGGCATAATGTGGGTTCTTAATAATAAAAGATGATTGTCGAAATTAGTAACATATCCAAGAATTATGAAAAATGATGAAATGTGAGTTAATTGATTGGTGCGTTTGTAATGAAATAATCATCCCAGACAATATATCAAAGTTATTATGTTAGTAAGAGAGGGCGATAAGGATGGTATAAATTATGAAAAGTGATTGTCAAAATTATTAACATATCCAAAAATTATGAAAAATTATAATATGTGATTTAATGCATTAGTATGTTTGCAATGAAATAACCAGCCCAGACAATATATCAAAGTTATTATTTTAGTAAAGGAGGCGATTATGTGTGTTAAAATGATAAAAAAAATGATTGTCGACATTAGTAACATATCCAAGAATTATGAAAAATGACGAAATGTGAGTTAATTGATTGGTGTGTTTGAAATGAAATAATCAGCCCAGATAATATATCAAAGTTATTATTTTAGTAGAGGGTGGTTAATAATGTGGGTTAAACATATAAAAAGTGATTGCCGAAATTAGTAACATATCCGAGAATTATAAAAATTGATGAAACGTGAGTTAATTGATAGTTGTGTTTTTTTTATGAAATAATCAGCCCAGACAATATACCAAAGTTATTTTTTAGTAAAGGAGAGCGTTAAGAATGGTTTAAATTATAAAAATATTGTCAAATTTGTAACATATCCAAGAATTACGAAAACTGATGAAATGTGAGTTAATTGATTGGTGTATTTATAATGAAAAAAAATCAGCCCAGACAATATACCAAAGTTATTATGTTAGTAAGAGAGGGCGATAATGATGGTTTAAATTATGAAAAATGATTGTCGAAATTAGTAACATATCCAAGAATTATAAAAAATGACAACATGTGATTTAATGCATTAGGGTGTTTGCAATGAAATAATCAGACCAGATAATATATCAAAGTTATTATTTTAGTAAGGGGGGGGGGCGATGATGTCGGTTAAAATGATAAAAAATGATTGTAGAATTAGTAACATATCCAAGAATTGTGAAAAATGATGAAATGTGAGTTAATTGATCGGTGTGTTGTAATGAAAAAATCAGCCTAGACAAATATATCAAAGTTATTATTTTAGTATGGGTGGAAGCTATAAGGTATGTATAACTTATAAAAAAATGATTATCGAAATTAGTAACATATCCTACAATTATAAAAAATGATGAAATGTGAGTTAATTTATTGGTGTGTTTGTAATGAAATAATCGGCCTAGATAATATATCAAAGTTATTATTTTAGAAGGTTTGCGATATGGTAAGTTCAAATGATGAATACTTATTGTCGAAATTACTACCATATCCAAGAATTATGAAAAATGATTAAATGAGAGTTAATTGATAGTTGTGTTTTTTCATGAAATAATCAGCCCATACAATATGTCGAATTTTTTATTTCAGTAAGGGGAGAGGCGATAATGTGGGTAAAAATTATGATAAATTATTGTCGAACATAGTAACATATTCAATAATTATTAGAAATGATGAAATATGAGTTAATTGACCGGTGTGTTTGTAATGAAATAATCAGCTCAGGAAATATATCAAAGTTATTATTTTATTAAAGGGGCGATACAGTTTTAATAAAAGGGCTAGAAAAATATGATTGTGCCTTCCTTCATGCTGAACAGAACGCTCACAGAATGCCCAGCAACAATATATTACATATGAAAAATGCCGCTGTGGAATTTCCACAGGGCCCGCTAGTTGTAATTATTAGAATTCGCTTGTTAAATCATCTACTGAGATGAATGTAGATATTAAAGGATTGTTCATTTTTTTTTTCTTCCTTTGAAGATTGTAACACTGGCTATGGGGCAGCCAAACCAGCTGCCAACATTTCCCTGCTTTTTATTGAAACCAACCGAGAACTCTTTTTAGTATCCTCGTTGTTCTCTTAAGTGCAATTGTCTGGATCTATTTTACATATGGTTCACCAGGAATATTAGTTATATAGGACTTCAGGTTCTTCTTTATAAGCCCTGTGGCACCTATAATAACTGGTATGATTGATATCTCCCTAAGAGTCCAGTTTCTTTTCATATCATACATGAGACCTTGATATTTAGTCTGTTTCTCCATTTCAGCTCTGTTCAGACCGCCATCATTAGGGACACTCACTTCAATCAAGGTCAATCTCTGGCATTCCAGGTTTTACAGAAGCATTTTCAAAGTAGGTAGCTGTATGGATTACATGGTCGTAATGTATGGTATATGAGTCATTTCCAACTGTTCTTTCAGCTTGATGTTCTCAGGATTTGCTGCTACATTGGATGTTTAATTCTTTACAAATGGTCCAGTGGAGGTACTTAAATACTCCATCATGTCTCGCTGTGTAGTAGCCATCCCCAAAAGAACGTTGCAACTTGATACCAGATGACTCACACATCTGGTATCAAGTTGCAAGGTTCTTTTGGAGGATGGCTACTACACAGCGAGACATGATGGAGTATTTAAGTACCTTCACTGAGGTGTGTAGTTGAACTTGCTTAATAAGATGATCCATTTTGTTGGATTAGAAATAATAAAAGAAAGTCATCCTTTCTTAAACTGTACTGAACTGTATTTATAAAGAGTAAAAGAGAAATTATCAAGATAGAAAATAAGAATAGTGACATTTATAATGATTATGATTCTACAAAAGTAATCGTTTGCCTTATTTTCATACAAATCATAAATGGAATTGCATTAATAACAAGCGATAACGATAAAGACGACAATGACGATGATGATCATGATGATCATGATCATGATGATCATGATGAAGATGGGGATGATAGACGGCTTCTTTTCATAAATCTGTGGTAATTTATTTAGCCACAAGGATTTGCTGACTAAACATTCAAGCCTGCTTTACTTTTTCCAATTTGAATCAAGGGAATGTTTTCCACGGTAAAAGTTCAAAAGAAGGCTGACTCAGATATAAAAACAACCAATTATGATCTCTATCTCTTTCTCGTTCGCTCTCTATCTCTCTCCCTCTCTCTCGCTCACTTTATCTATCTATCTATCTACCTATCTATCTATCTATCTTTGCTAAAAGGGCAAAACGGGTCTCAGTGTTGATGAGGCAGTTAATATGACTGGAGACTGCAAAGTAAATTGGAAAAGCAGGGAAGAAAAAAAATGGGGGGGGGGAGGAGAAAACAGAGGTCACTGGACTGCCTTGGATTTTTCCCTAAAAGGTCACAAAGACAAAACGAAGCCTGGCAGGGTTGGTGAGGTGTGACATTGATAGAAATTTGTTCAAATTAATGAGTCACATGCCCCTTGTTTAAAGGGTCTAGCGAATCAAATGGTTGGTCAATGGAGGTCAAGGGGACAAAAGAAAAAAACTTGGTAAAGGGGTTAAAAACACAAGGTAGCTTTGAGCCATTTCTGAAATTCCTTTAGATGAAAAGTCCAATAAAAAGGTCAACTCAACTAATTAGTAATCCACTTGATTGGGTCAATTTTAAATTAGAAAAATTTCTTGATTTTCAAAGGTGCTGTTTTGAGGACATGTTATTGGGAATCTTGAATATTTTCTGATTCATTTCAGAGACAAGGAAATCCAAATATTGAAATTCATATGAAAAACAATAAGCTTGTTCTTTGAATTCCAAACGACTTCAATGAAAACGAAACTTTTAATGTAAATATCAGAATTAATAATAAGCATTGCTTGGCACTCAACCAATATACTTACACTTATATAAACATGTTCGTATGTCTAAGCCACATTTTCATGTGTGCAAATGATGATGAAAGCCACTTTGAAAACACTGAAATATCTGGTATAAGGTTACCAACAAATCATCATCACCATCATCATCATCATCATCATCATCATCATCATCATCATCATCATTTTTCAAATCTATTTCCATTTCTTATGAACAGCAAATATAGAAACATTACTCAAAAGATGACACACGCATATACAGGAATAACATACAGCTTTACTCATCTATGCAAAGCAAAACAATATTTTCACTCATAAGAACTAGTTGAAATACTCCTCTGTTTGATAATTAAGTTCAGAGAAAAGCGAATTGGTCGAACAGCAAATGGTGAGATCAGAAAGAGATGGCATCGATGAATAAGTTGAAGTTAAGACCTGACATTATTTTCCTAGGAGGGTATTGTGGCCTCTGGTTCATGTCAGATTTCAAAGTGAATGTATGAACAAAAGTAGGTGCTCGTCCCGATCCCAATAGGATGGGAGACAACTGAATGACACAATAGTATATCATAATGGCAAAACATGACTATTTATTTCTCTCCCCTCCCTCTCTCTCTCTCTCTCTATTCCCCCTCGCTCTCTCAATATATATATATATATATATATATATATATATATTAGACGAGTGTATAACTCTCTTTATCTACTAGAAGGTCGCCCCTCGTTTCTCACCCGTAAAATGCACATATTATGTTTCAATTCATGCTTATTTATTATAGAGCCAATTCTCTATTAATCATTATCCAATATATAGTAATGATTTCAAAAGTTATAAAATTTATTACCTGAGTACAATATGCTGGAATCGAAATCAGAACGGTTACCGCTCCAGGCTTAGTCCTTATTTATCTCTCTAGCTTCATTGCCGTAATTAAGCGACTTAAGAATACTTAATTGTGCGCATGCGCAAAAGAAAAACAGGTGTAATATTTTATTTGATTTACTCTGCAAGGTTAACTGTTTTGTTTTCTATTTTGATGCTATAGCAGCAAATTTTGCTGGCGAAAAAGCAAATCGAAAGTGTGCTACAGGTCCAAATACCCTATATATCAGATTTTAACTCTGTAAAACAAATATTCAGGACATGTCCTGGATATTTTAGACATGAGACTCTTCAGAAATCCAATGATTATGTTTTGAAACTTATCGATCCTATATAAGACGACATCTAACAACGATTAGAAATATCAACATTTCTTAGTGGAACGGATTTTATTTATCAATTTGAGTGTTTGTTTTTTTGTCGTTTCTTTTCTCTGATGTTTCTGGAGTTTGGACTTCTGAAGATTATCATCTATGAAAAATACAAGATATATATATATATATATATATATATATATATATATATATATATATATATATATATATATATATATATATACGTGGTTGTTTATGCAGAGATGAAACATTCTAAATTAACATCAATTTTTTACCTTGAGAGATTGACTATTAATATATATATATATATATATATATATATATATATATACTACATTACCTGTGACCCGTATGGTCAGTATATGTTATAGCTAGATATAGAATAGTGAGTATACAAAATTGATGTATAAAGTGCAACTGAGTATACAGAATTAATTTATAAATGCACAAAAATTGAATGCATGCACACACGAAAACAAATATGGCGACCAATGAAAACAATACACAATTTCGTGCGCGCATAAAAAACTTGAATGCACTTGTATACGAAAACAAGCATGGCGACCAGTGAAAACAATACCGAATACATTGGGTAATAAATGTCACAAGATCATTGCCTTAGATTAAATGAAAATTTTTTATATAAGAGGGGTGTAATCTGGTGAAAAAAAAAAAAAAAAAAAAAACGAAAAGAAAAAATACAAGGAGGGAGTGTGCATTGTACAGGTCCACCTTAGTTTTTTTTTTTTTTGTGTGTGTGTGTGTGTGTGTGTGTGTGTGTGTGTGTGTGTGTGTGTGTTAAAAATATCAGAAAATAATTAACTGATTAAGTTATATTTCACAGTGAGATTTTTTCAAAGCAAATCTTCCAAAAAAAAAAGAAAAGTCCCCCCCCACACACACACGTTTTGAAGTGTTTCTATGTATTTTAAAAATGAGTGACTTTTAATATTGGACTTTAGACAGAGTGTCCATGAAATAGATAAAGCAGACAAATTTTTGAAACCGGAAGTCAGAAGGCGGATGAACGGTTTAAATGCCCAAGCAAGCATGTTAAACATTCCAAATTCCCAGATTCACATTCATATTCAATGAAACAAGTGTAAGATGCAGCATTAAAACAATATGAATGTAAATTAAGTGAATACTTCTGTGGCTTTGGAATGTTTAATAAAGTTATATACGCTCTGAAAGTGTCAATCTATATTCATTGAGCTTATTGTAGCAATTTTGAATTACAAATGTATATATATATATATATATATATATATATATATATATATATATATATATATATATATATATATAAATCCGATCCCGCATTTTGCTAAATCCTACTCTCTGATGAGAAGGAAAGTATTTCTTTGAAACTCTGCGGATTAAGGACTATCCACTTATTTAGTGTTTCCTTTTTAAAATTAAATATGTTTTTAACTCTTTTTCAAAGTGTTTTTTAACATGTTTTATAAACTACTTGTTCTTATTATAAGCTCTATCTCCTGTTTGGTTTTATCGAGCTTTTACATCTGGTTGAGATTACTTTATAAATATTAATTCTTTAATATTTATAATTTACTTTAGTTTTGCCATCTTGGATCATTTTGTTAAACTTAACTGTAATTCTTATTTTATGTGTGTGTGTGTGTGTGTGTGTGTGTGTGTGTGTGTGTGTGTGTGTGTGTGTGTGTGTGTGAGTGTGTGTGTGTGTGTGTGTGTGTGTGTGTGTGTGTGTGTGTGTGTGTGTGACTTCTGTTGATGTTATCAGAATAGGTTATACGAATAAAATTCTTTATCCAAAAAGAAAACTATGTCTTGTGATTTGATCAAATATGACAGACAACACCTGTGAGTTCCAGCTTCAAGCTTAGACATTGCTCGGGTCACATTATGATACAACGCATCTATACCAGATCAGAGGTCAATGTGACCTGGTTTTAATATAAAAAAAATACTTTTTAACAATAGTAATTAGTGTTGGTAAAGACCGATAAATATAAAAACTTTTGCAAATATTTTCAAATAAACTCATTCATTATAAATAAGAAATTAACCATCATATTTTATGCTTTTCTATTTTAAAATAGTAGACATTACGCTTTGGCAAAACCTCAAAACGACCTGTTGATTTCAGATTTATGTAAGATTTCTGAAATCAAAATACTTTTAAGCAGCCCTAATATTATATTTTTCCATTGAAACATTTCTTTGAATAAAAAACAATTTTAAAAAATCTGTCTCTTTTCTGTTTTATCTTAGGTGTCAATTTAATTCCTTGTCACGAATACAATTATATATGAACCAATTCCTCTTTATAACTCTCTAACATAAGGTCAGTATTTACGTTCATTCATTAACCTATTCATTCATAATAAAGACACAATATTGTACATTCGTAAAACTATATAAATAAAAGTATAATCTATATAACATAGTGAATTCAACCGGTGCCCATTGCCAATATTACTTCCATATTTTGAAGTTAGCATTGATTATTTGTTAAAATATTCAAATTCAATTAGGTTACCCCAAAAGTTTATAAACACTTGCGACAAATTGAATTTTTATGCCATTTTTAATTGTTTTTTTTTTTGTTTTGTTTTTTGCATTCATATTATTATAGTGATCTTCATCTTTCTATTTCAGATGGCAATTGATAAAATTAAGTTGCAAGTTTTTATTCGTTACTACTGGAAGCAAAGTATTTCAACCAAGAGATTTGTGCTAGCGAAAGTGAAGGAGCAATTGTATATGCGGTGATCTCAAAGTGGTACAAGAGTTTCAATTCTGGCAACATAGTTTTGAAGATAAGCCTCGTTTAGGACGGCCATTAATGTTAGATGATGGAAACTTACAAACCGGGTTGGATATTGCTCCTTCATCGAGCACTCGAGAATTGGCTGAGGATCCTGGAGTTGGCAAATCGAAAATTCACTGACACTTGAAGCAACTTAATTTTGTTCATAAAAAGTTGCACCAAGATTCCCACGGACTCACCAAACAAACGAGTTGAAATTTGCCATCAATTGCTCAGCAATCCATTGAATGAGCATTTTTGGAGGCACATTGTGATATCGGAGGAGAAATGGGTTTATCTAGTTCAGCACAATCGAGACGAGCGATGGGTTCAGAAAGGGCAAGAGACACTGTTGGTTCCAAAACAAGATTGATTCAGCAAGAAAATCACATTGTGCGTTTGGTGAAACTGAAGGAATCGTACATTTTGAGTTGGTTCCGCATGGTCGTGCCATCAGTGCCAAACTTTGCTGTAACTGGACCGGGTCTAGAAAAACTTGAAAAAAGTACCTGTCTCCAATCAACCAAAAGCATGCTTTGATACAATGCCAAAGCAACACAATGCCAGGAAGACCAAAGATAATAACTGTGCTTCATCAGATTACGGCCTTTTCTGCCGAATATAACACTTTTTAAATGACTGCCATGATGAAGTCGAGGAAGCTTGTCAAGAAGCTGGCTGAATGGTACTTTGATCAGATCTGAAAGTTTGCAGATTGATGAGAGAGTCTTGGAAAATGATGGTCTTGATTTTGAGGATTAATTTTTTTTTTTTTTTTTTGTTACTTGGCGAGTAAAATTTCATTTTTTTGCAATTGTTTAGGAACTTTTACCATAACCTAATATTATACTTTCAAATATAGAACTTTTACCATAACCTAATATTATACTTTCAAATATAGAACTTTTACCATAACCTAATATTATACTTTCAAATATAGAACTTTTACCATAACCTAATATTATACTTTCAAATATAGAACTTTTACCATAACCTAATATTATACTTTCAAATATAGAACTTTTACCATAACCTAATATTATACTTTCAAATATAGAACTTTTACCATAACCTAATATTATACTTTCAAATATAGAACTTTTACCATAACCTAATATTATACTTTCAAATATAGAACTTTTACCATAACCTAATATTATACTTTCAAATATAGAACTTTTACCATAACCTAATATTATACTTTCAAATATAGAACTTTTACCATAACCTAATATTATACTTTCAAATATAGAACTTTTACCATAACCTAATATTATACTTTCAAATATAGAACTTTTACCATAACCTAATATTATACTTTCAAATATAGAACTTTTACCATAACCTAATATTATACTTTCAAATATAGAACTTTTACCATAACCTAATATTATACTTTCAAATATAGAACTTTTACCATAACCTAATATTATACTTTCAAATATAGAACTTTTACCATAACCTAATATTATACTTTCAAATATAGAACTTTTACCATAACCTAATATTATACTTTCAAATATAGAACTTTTACCATAACCTAATATTATACTTTCAAATATAGAACTTTTACCATAACCTAATATTATACTTTCAAATATAGAACTTTTACCATAACCTAATATTATACTTTCAAATATAGAACTTTTACCATAACCTAATATTATACTTTCAAATATAGAACTTTTACCATAACCTAATATTATACTTTCAAATATAGAACTTTTACCATAACCTAATATTATACTTTCAAATATAGAACTTTTACCATAACCTAATATTATACTTTCAAATATAGAACTTTTACCATAACCTAATATTATACTTTCAAATATAGAACTTTTACCATAACCTAATATTATACTTTCAAATATAGAACTTTTACCATAACCTAATATTATGCTTTCAAATATAGAACTTTTACCATAACCTAATATTATGCTTTCAAATATAGAACTTTTACCATAACCTAATATTATGCTTTCAAATATAGAACTTTTACCATAACCTAATATTATACTTTCAAATATAGAACTTTTACCATAACCTAATATTATGCTTTCAAATATAGAACTTTTACCATAACCTAATATTATGCTTTCAAATATAGAACTTTTACCATAACCTAATATTATGCTTTCAAATATAGAACTTTTACCATAACCTAATATTATGCTTTCAAATATAGAACTTTTACCATAACCTAATATTATGCTTTCAAATATAGAACTTTTACCATAACCTAATATTATACTTTCAAATATAGAACTATATTTAGACTATTCATCCCTTGACTTGTTCATAACAATGAAACACACTTGGATCATTAGGCGAAATATTTGATAAACACTCAAAAACATTGCTTAATATTTATAAAACTGTGTTAAAAAGAGACATTACAACTGAAGTTATGCACTCAGAAAAATGTTGATATTGTAGAATCAGACTGTATTATTGTCAACTACTCAACCGATATTAGTTATATGAATTTAAAAATAGAATCGTCATCATCATCATCAGTTTTACGTTTGTTATACATGCTGGCACATGTTGGACGGCCTTTAGACTTGATTAACCAGAGGATGAGTTGGCCAAAACATGGTGAAACAGCAACAACTATGAACAGTCTGCAAAAAATGAATGCACAAATTATAAAGCCTCATCTCAAAGGACCCCCCCCTCAAAAATAAACACCAAGTTTTAAAGATGAGTACTCAATCTCATTTTAAATAATTTATGCCGTTAATTCCGAGTCAGTTTAAACTTAGGCGCCTTTTAAGTTTTATCCATCTGAAGAATTGTGCCAGCTATGATGATCATAAAAGTGACATACAAAGCTTAGAACATGCAGAACTCAAAACGAGATAAAAAAAAAAACTAACTCCAATACATATAAGGTATTTTCAATAAGCTTCCATATCCTACTCATTATAGATCAAGATAAAAGGCACATAAAATACATATAAATGCATATAATATACATAACAATGCAAATAAAATACATAAAAATGCACATAAAATACATAAAAATGCACATAAAATACATAAAAATGCACATAAAATACATAAAAATGCACATAAAATACATAAAAAGGCAAATAAAATACATAAAAATGCACATAAAATACATAAAAAGGCATATAAAATGCATAAAAATGCGCATAAAATACATAAAAAGGCAAATAAAATACATAAAAATGCACATAAAATACATAAAAAGGCAAATAAAATACATAAAAATGCACATAAAATACATAAAAAGGCAAATAAAATACATAAAAATGCACATAAAATACATAGAAAGGCAAATAAAATACATAAAAATGCACATAAAATACATAAAAAGGCATATAAAATACATAAAAAGGCATATAAAATACATAAAAAGGCAAATAAAATACATAAAAAGGCAAATAAAATACATAAAAAGGCAAATAAAATACATAAAAATGCACATAAAATACATAAAAATACATATAAAATACATAAAAATGCAAATAAAATACATAAAAATGCACATAAAATACATAAAAATGCATATAAAATACATAAAAATGCATATAAAATACATAAAAATGCAAATAAAATACATAAAAATGCATATAAAATACATAAAAATGCATATAAAATACACACAATCAAAAAGAGGGAGAAAAGTAGCCACTTGATAACAATATGGCAAATATATTTACCACAATACATCCACCAAGTTTTAGAAATATAATAAATACGCCAAAACCAAAAACAATAATAAAGTAGATTGAGAAGCTGGAATATATGTCATCGCGTTCAGCCAATGTGACACATTACATGAGTGAAACAGTGAAAAACATGAATAAGCCATTAGAAGAAGGTGATACATCAAACATCTTATTCATACATTCGTACTCAATAGATTTCTAAAAGAATAATGAAATACATTTAGCACAGAGTTTCTGTTGGATTGAATCTGCTACAATCAAATACTTTCAACCTAAAACATGACTTCAATAACATATTTTTTTAAAATTATGAAACAGAAGAAAATTAAAATAGATGAAGTTAATTAACTACAAAATCCTATAACGTATCACTTAATAAGTCCTAGACATACTAATGAATAGTTTGTATAACTTTTACAAGGTACTGACCTTCAAATCGTGTCAAAGTTTGAGCCCAATCAAATTAGTAGTTTACAAATTACAGTCATTTAAGTAATCTACTGTTGCAGATTTTCCAAAACAATGGAATTACCTGAATTTCGTATATTGATAAAGCATTGAATGATAAGTGTTATTCGAACTCTGTTTTGTCAGAACTAACGGTTAAAAAGTGGTATGTTGATTTTAAATGTGGCCGTACATACAAATTGATGATGAATGCTAATATCGTCCAAATTCATCAGTTGTTTCTGGAAAAACCAAAGCAAAACTCATTTTGGCTGATTGTAAATTGAAGTTGTGTATTTGCCATTTTGTATGCACATTTGTCAATTTGTATTCAAAGTAATGTCGTGTTTGCTCACAACTGATCGAAACTACACATCAACGATTAAGAGCATTTCAATGCAACAACAAAAAGGTTTTGCAGCAATGTATGACAATGGATGAAGCATGAATTGAAAACAACCAAAGATACAAACGCGAAGATTTGGCCTCTGTATTTTGCAATGTATAAAGTATTTTGGTGATTGAGTGCCTTAAGAAAAGAATATTATATAACATTATTGATGTATTTGAAAGAAGACACCGTCAAAAATGCGCCACAAATGAAGAAGAAAACTAGTCTCTTTTACCAAGATAATGCAATGTGTCATAAGCCAGTCTCAATGACGCTAAAACTATTTTCCAGATCTGTCCCACAGTGATTACTAGTTGCTTGGATCCCTCAAAAGAATGCTACAATGAAAAGGGTTTTGGCTCTGATGAACAAGTGATATAAAACTTGAGGTGTATTTTGAGGCCAAAGACAAATGGTCTTACAAAAGATGTATTGATTATATGAATTACGAAACTAGTCACAAATTTGTGTTTAGCTTAATAATTAACAGTGACAAGTTGTTGCCCTTTAAACATGATTTGAATTTTGTAAGTGTATTCACATTATCCACTTCATATGCAGGATTTTGTCACTTTTGATGTTCGTTTTAGCATTGATAAATACCATCCATTAAACCATTAAAGCAAATTAATGAAAATACTCCATGATTAGCTTAAGTAGTAAATACTAGATGAAAACACATTCCGACTATCACACAGAAAGCACTTGCAAAATCTATAAACAATAAAAAATACGGAACTTATGCAAATTTTATAGGAATACCGAATGAATTAATAAGAAAATTGAAAAAATAAACTCTCATAAAACAAAAGAAAAACAGTTATTTAATTTAATGAAATCATGCTGCCTACATAGAGACACATGCATATATGTATTATATATAAAACATATACAACATATTTAAAAATGTATTACTCCAGGCTCTATATTTTTTACTGCCAAGAAGAAAATAAACGTGACTTACTTCAATATGTCATTCACTATCAATTTTAACTTTTCTGTTTTTATAATTCGTTCTTTTCCTGTTCTTAGACATTTTTGCATAAAACCCCCAAGAAATCTAAGTCTTAGATCAGACAGTGAACACCTGGGGAGTAATTCAAATTGGGTGTGAGTAAAGATTTCCTGCTTTCTAAAGAAATGCTTGACGATCAAAGATAAAGTCTAAACATGTAAGCATTTTTATCAAGTTTCTATTTCTTAATTGGTGATTTTATTTTCTGTTCTATTCAATTGGTTTAAATTATTGCTTTTATTGCTTTTTTCCCCCTATGAAGCTAACCATCAGTAACATTCACCCGGAAACATTCATACTTGCTTAATACTTACTCTGTATGTCAAATGAATAGACAGATGGTCAATTATTCTGCAGACATTTATGTAATAAATAGATCAAGTTGTATGTGAACGTAGACTATACTATTTCAACAGAAATACATATAACGCACATTGGCACTCTAAGTCAATATGTTAATAGATTTTTTGCTATCCATCGCTTTTTTATACCTCTACCCATTGTACCGTTGGGCTATACTTTTGGGGGGCTGGTCAGAGAACTTTCTGTTGACATCTTTTTTTTAAACTTATCACGATATCAAGGCCAAAAGTCATCCGAGGATAAGGTTAAATGAGATGGAATGCTTGTTTGTTGAGAGATGAAGAACATAATGAGAGGATTGGGGATGATTGCTGAAATGGATTTCGAATACATGTGCTGACGATTTATAACAGGAACCTGTTGACATTTAAAGGCAACCATGTTTTAATTTGTACGGACAGAAAGCCATTACAAGCAGGCTCCAATTGTAAAAATTCCATCTCACGCTAGGCACATGGAGGAAGAAAGCAAAATTCCTTTTCTCATTATTTAATGCTAACTAAATATTCAGATGTTAATAAGTAAGGCATACAGAGTCACCTTTATTTCATAGATGGTACGGTTTCATCTGATAAGAATATCAATAATGTCAGTTTTTTATTCTACTCCTTCAGATATCAAAAATATTCTTTCTTTTTTCTTTATCAAAATATTTTCAATTGTAGTTTTCATTACAGTTTTTTCTTTATGTTTCTTTTTAAACTTATTTCAGTTGTTATTTACATGGTTTAGACCTATCCTGACCTTGCCATTGTGTTCACAATCTTTTGGTTGTTCTACTCTCGAGTCTTCCCCAGTGCTTTTTGCGTTAATCGATAACCTTTTGGGAATTTTGAACAGCAGTCACCTTTTATCCACTATCTCTCGCATTTTCATGTCTCATATTTGTGAATTCTCTCTTGAATATCTCTTAACCAACGACTCCTCATAGTTCAGTATGACAATCTAAGATGAATCATGAAAATTTATAAGCTCATTATGTCTCATATGAGCATCTATACTCACATTGCTTATTCTATGCTTATTTTGTAAGAAATCCGTTTTTATTATTAGCTTTATTGTGCTAATGGAAATAAAGGAATGCAGAATAAAGGGTTATGTTGAAAATTTACATAAGCTTACCAATCATGACAAAAAAACGCCTGGAGAAAACCAGCGAGTAAAACTATAAAAAAAATTTAATGTAATAAACATCAGAATAAAAGTCGACAAAATTGTGTAATGTTAACAAAAAGAGTCAGTCATGAGATTACCTGCTTCCATTTGACAACATAAGGATGGGCCAAAGTCTTATCTGGGTTTTACTTCTCCATGTTGTAAAAGAATTTGTTAGTTATGCCTTGGAAATATTAATAATTCATAAAACAGTCTGATCAGACTGGAATTTTGCAAAGTGGTTACATCAAAGAACATCGAATTCATGCCTAAAATTTTGAAAAAGAGGAAGTAAAAATTCCACCAAAATTTTGACCTCGCCTAACTTTCAAAGGTAAAAGATAAAGGGCAAGGCTATATATTATATGGAACTTGCTTGACTAATATATGTGCCATGTGAAGAGCGTTTACGATGTTATCTACTGAATTTGTCACTAAGTGTGATTTTAACCTTGACCACTGCCCTAGATATCTCAAAATCGAATCAGTTCTAAATCAAACCATAGCCGATATGTTGACCAAGTTTAGTGATTATTGGCCAAGCAATGTAGACACTAGGCTGTATACAAACAAATTCAATCGAAAACATAACCCCCTTGGCAGAGTTAATAACAAAATTCCTCATCTCAAAAATGTCAAATCCTTCCTTCTCTTATTGACCTATTTTCGTAGTTATTTTTGTTCTCATCTTTTTCTCATCCTCTTCTTTTTATTACTTGTTTTGATTTATTTTATTCTATTATTCCTTTTTCTCAATTTTGAAACTTTGAATTCTTGCCGTCTATCTAAAATCCTTTCCTTTTATTTTTTGCTTTTTTCATATTTTCTCCCCCCCCCCCCTCTTCTTAGAGACATTACTTTTCACCCTCATTACAAGTCATGTTATAAAGTCCCTTTTATTTTCTTATACTTTATTGCTAGCAAATGGTTTATTAATTATCTAAATATACCTCTCTCTAAGAAATACCACAACCCTGAAACTGACAGTCTTGGGTTTGCTACTCAGTTTTGATGTCTAGGGAAGTCAAAGGGAAATAGCAGATGAGAAGGTTCGGAAGGAAAACAGGAGTATTCACAGGGGCTCATGGTGTGGCGTTAGACTTTTACCCATGAGAATATATGAAAGAAAGGTAATCTCCAAAGGACAACTACTCGTTATAATTATGTAATAGAATATAGAACGATATATGTTTATATAAAGTTAGATTATGTGTATATGTTTAGGATAGATTGTATGTGCAGGGTTCACTCCTGAACTAATTAACTGATCATTATGAATTATGGAACACATTTTCTAAGTATTATAAAGGTCGTAATGTTGGTTATGATTAGCAAAAAGGAGTAGAATTTTTTTTTGTGACAATTGAAATACCTTTGATTATTGTGAAATTTTAACAATTTGTATTAGATATAAATTGATATTTTCCAAATTTCAATTTTTTTTGGAGTATTGTTTTTCAGAGATATATGAGAACAACCACCTATTTGAAAATTAATATATTTCAGATTTGCATGAAATTTTATCCATAATCATTAGACACTAATTAAGCAAATGGATTAAAAAAGTTTTTTTAAGATCTATCAAGCTTAAGCCTTAAATTTTAGGTATTTTCAAAAGTAAAAATCATTCAATGTATTAAGATCAAAATTAGAAGCAGCATTCTAGACATACGAATAAGTATCATTTTATTTGGATTTTTATTTGCCAAAAGATCTAAAAAAATGTTTTGGAGAATTAATTATAACTATATTGGAATGAGTATTCTTCTAGTATATATATATATATATATATATATATATATATATATATATATATATATATATATATATATATATATATATATATAATCGTTGTTGTTGTTATTATTATTATTATTGATAGTAGTAGTAGTAGTTGTAGTAGTAGTAGATCGTCTACATATATGATGCTGCAGTTTCTGTGTGTTTCTTAGCTTGTTTATGAACAGCTCCTAGAGCTTTAGGAATAGAGCTCTATAACCATATATATTCTCAAGCTACAATACCTACAATTTCTTGGCCTTTTGGTCAAGATCAAAGTGTAGTATCTGTTCTTCAGATGCTGCACTTCATTTTCTTGTTCTCATTCGGTGGAGGAGAAATTCTTCACGACTGAGACAATTTTTATTTCTGTACCTTTTCTCCACGTTAAAAAACGACCCTGGTGTCTAACTCTGTCCCGTGGGGAGGCATAGTAAATAGGTACAATAACCAAAGTACTTGAATAAATATATTTCATATTGCTCAAAGAGGTTATAACCTTTGCCGAATCATAGTAAGAACAAATTGACTCCAATATCAGAATTAATGAACCTTTTAAACATGTTTTTATTAGTTTGTTTGGTATCTTCTCGTTCCATACAATTACCATTTAATTCTTCTCAAAATTTGTTTTCCTATTAAAACAATTATCTCTCTGACATCTGAGATTCGAGTTACATGTCCGGCAGGTCAGCTCTATGAGCTTAACTAAGATTAAACATGTATGCTTTTCAATATAAATAATATTAATTAAATAATTATATATATATATATATATATATATATATATATATATATATATATATATACATATATATATACATATATATATATATATATATATATATATATATATATATATATATATATATTAACATTTAACATGGTTTACACAAATGCGTTTATATTCCAGCGAGCTTATGCTTTGTCACGGCAACAAAACAATAACACAAATTAATGCGTGCGATGTATGTAAAAGGAATAAAAATTGTAAATGAAAAACAAAAATAAGCTTCTCAAAAATTTTTTTAATTTTCCATAAAAGCAGAACAAAGTCAATTCTTCAAAAAATCCTCTTTGAAATTTCTAAAAAAAAAATAGTTTAGTAGAAATGAGCTGATATGCTTTCACTATTCTTCTTCATGTTTAGCAAGAAAAATCCATTACATAACCAAACCACTGACACACATGTAGCAACAGTGGCATCTCACTTATGCAAATGATTAAGCCATGGCGCAAGGTGACGTCATGGTGTAGGAAGAGGAAGTATAAACAAAGAAAAAGAGTGGAAAAAGCATGTGTCAGCAGAAGAGAGGTTTTTTTTAACCATGTGCCAGTAATAGAGAAACTTTTAACCACGTGGTAACATGTAGGTATGACAGGAACTTTTAAACAAGATCAATCCAAACTTTTAACAAAATTTCTCTAACGGCCGTGTGCCATGGGTGAACTGCAGACATAGCAGCTAGTTCTAACTATGGACTGGGAAACTGTTAATTGACCCAGAAAGGAAAAGCAGGGATGAGATCATATTGTCGCTGATTTGGAAAATACGTGTCGGTGGGTTGGTGATGAAGTGACCGTTAATAAATGCCTTTTCTTTCAACTGAAAAAAACTCATGTCAAATTTGTTTCCTTTGTTTCTTTTTGAGACTTTCATATACAACATACATACATACTTTCATATACAACATACATACATACATTTTCACTTTTATATATATATAGAAGATTATATATATATATATATATATATATATATATATATATATATATATATATATATATATATATATATAGTCAGACTACTAGCCGATCTTTGATCTAGATTTTCGGCATATTATCAGTCGCTTCCATCTGTTATAATACAGTCTTATATTAATTCCTATTCCAAAATAAGTTATATTTAACGGTGGTAGTCTGCTTTTTGTTAATTATTTCCTCCTTTCACTCTACCAAACGTAGCCAAGAAGTTTTCTAGATTACAAAAGTGTTGTCTGTGTTTAGTTTTATTTTCAAATACTTTTAACATTACTTCTTCGTCCGAAATGCTTGAAATAAGGGTTCGTCCCTGAATAATTTCGGGTCAATTTTCATTGGCCATTCGAATACGTTCATCAGAAGGAATAATGAAATAAGTGAAATCCAAATAGTTACAAAACAATTATCACGAACTAAACAAAATGTCGTACAACAACAGAAAATCGGATACTTTGAACCTAACAAGACAGATTTTTTTTTTTTAATTAAACGTACACTTCATTTACGGTTTTTCTGTTTACATTATCAATTATATAGACTAATATGGTTCGATTTCTGTACTATGAATAGCAAATCTGACCCAACAGAAAACAACTCAGCAATGTCGATTTCGAGTTGTTTAATCAAACAAACAATTCTTCTTCTGACTTTTCTATTTCTACTTTGACTTTTTCTATTTGTCCACATTTAAATCTATTAGTCTTGCAAAAGCTTTTAACACATTGTTGTAAGTTAATCCTTCTTTGCCTTTTTATCTAACGGTTTCATTCAACGACACCGATTTGTTTTCATTTCACATCTTCATACACACTATTTTGGTTGAATTTCTTTGCTAGATTTCATGAACGGAAAATTAACTTAGCAATGTCGTTTTTGAGTTGATTAACCAAACAAACAATTCTTATTCTGACTTTCCCAGTTATACTTCGACCCCCCCCTCCCATCTAAGTCTATGATTAGTCACGCAAATGCTTTTACCTACAAACTGCGTGAATTAATCCTAACTCTGCATTTACTCCTAACGATTTAATAGAATGACACCGATTTGTTTACATTTTACGTCATAAGGAATATTCCAGTTCAAATTATGTTGACGTAGTTCTTTTTGGTACAGAGTATAAAGGAGACAGGTGCTTCTATAGAATTTGAACCTAACCAGATCTACTTTTGTAAAGTTGACTCAACAATATATATATATATATATATATATATATATATATATATATATATATATATATATATCAGCGTCGATTTCAAATTAACAAGCAATTTTTCTTTTCACTTTCATATTTATTACACGCAAAATTTACACACTTATTTTATTTACACACTTATGTTATTTACACACTTATTTTATTTACACACACTATATACACACACTGCATGCTTTCATCGTATAATGCATGCTTTCACCTAACAATTTCATACAACGTTACCGATTTGTATTTACAGTCCGTCATCGTTGTCGGCGTCAACGGTTACGTCGACGTCATTAATCCTGCAAAAGCTTTTATTTACACACTTATTTACACACTTTTTCATTTATACACTGATTTTATTCACACACTTTTTTATTTACACACTTTTTTATTTATACACTTATTTTATTCACACACTTTTTTATTTACACACTTTTTCATTTATACACTGATTTTATTCACACACTTTTTTATTTACACACTTTTTTATGTATACACTTATTTTATTCACACACTTTTTTATTCACACACTTTTTTATTTACACACTTTTTCATTTATACACTGATTTTATTCACACACTTTTTTATTTACACACTTTTTCATTTATACACTTATTTTATTCACACACTTTTTTATTTACACACTTTTTTATTTACATACTTATTTTATTTACACACTTTTTTATTTACACACTTATTTAAACACTTTTTCATTCACACACTTATTTTATTTACACACTTTTTTACACACTTTTTTATTTACACACTTTTTTATTTACACACTTATTTTATATACACAGTGTGTGATTTAATCTTACTCTGCATTTTCTAGTACTCACCAATATCCACAAGTAATTTTCTTAAACCTACACGAATAATCACTCGTAACCCCCAGTGTTGACAATGACAGCCAGTGGTTTCTGCAAGCTGCCACTGTCAAACAATGCCCAACAGTGGAAGTCAGATGATTCCAGTTTCGCCGCGGCCGTCAGTGCCCCACTATATTCCTGGGCTGAGAACCATAGTTGAATTTGTTTTCAGGGGATGCCCCTTTCCGAATCTGTCATGGCTTTGTCTAATACTTCCGCAGGACAATGCTGATACATGAGTCCTACTAGTATATATATATATATATATATATATATATATATATATATATATATATATATATATATATATATATATATATATATACTATCCTCATTATCATTAGTAATTCAGTTTCATGGTATATCAGACATGCAGCATTGCATCAACCCTGCCCTCTTATGGCACAATCTGCTGTGAGTATGTGAGTTGATTATATTTGAAGAAGTCGCTAATGCAATAGGCATATGCGTGCACGAGCATAGACATGCCAAATACAAATGATCACACATATTTTACCTGATCTGAATGTTGTGGTTATACTCGTCCAAGGTTTGTCCTCAATAAGCAGTCCCACTTTGCTGCTTATGGGCTGAGGTATGATTTTGTCCAATCTGAGGGGGTCCACTCTTCTAGGTTTTACTTTTTCTTTAAGTAGGGATTAGTTTATTGCTAATTGCCTGAATCATCCCTACCGAGGAATGTCAAAGAGACATCTCAGGCATTTTTTGCAGACTTCATTTGTGCACTTCATGTAGTCTGCTGACTTTTCAAAACCTTTATTTGATATTGTGTCTAATCTTCTGCTGAGGAATAACCAGCACCTGTTCATATATGCATATAAACAAATGTATCGATGTAAGCACATATATACATAATTACAGCAGTGCATATTTATGATATTAAAACAATGCATTGTAATTGGGAAAGTAAATAATGAAAGGATGAAATGCTAATGCTATGCTGTAGAATAATATGCTCACCTAAAGTTTCACTTATGCTATCAACTTTTTAGAATACAAGCTGGATTTGCCAGTTCACTATTGCTTCACAAATTTTGCTTATTGAAATACTTCAAACATTGATTTAAAACTAGCAGGATCTGAGGAAATTCCCCAGAATGTGAAACATATTGAATCAACAGACATGTTCTGATAAAGCTGATATTTTTCTGGAGAGCACAAAAATTTTTTGTAGGGACAGAAAAAAAAAACAATAACACATATATGCAAATATGAGTTTCTTAACATTTCTATGAAAATAGTGTCCATTGTATTTTTTAAATATAGAACTGACCCTTATGTGATAAATTATTAAGTACTAATAAATACTCAGAAAGTAATGTTGTGCTACATAGTTTAATACAAATCTATATCTATATCTGTGCTTAAATCAAAACACGGATTCCATGAACAAAGCTTCTTTCTTAGAACTGCACGCCTGTGGAACTCTGTTCCTTCTGCCTGCTTCCCACCGGACTACAACTTGGATGTCTTCACGTCCAACAGTAACAAATTCCTAATGAACCGCCCCCTTAAGTAAACACTTCATCAAATCTCCACACTAACGTAATGTACTTGCAATAACCCTTATCCCTGAGTGGCTTCCGGGCCTTGATAAGTGGTGATCACTGTGTAAAAAAAAAAAAAAAAAAAAAAATCATAAAATCACGCTGTAAGAGACAATTTCTAATTTACTTCTACAGTTTAGCACCTCTTGGTAGACAATGTTCTTTTTCTGCCCTGTTTCTTTTGAATGTTACCTATTTTTATGTAGCATTTCCCTTACTTAAGTTTTTATTGAAGAATCGCTGCATGTTAAAATTAGTATAAGTCCCTTTCTACACCATTACAACAATGATTGTGTATTATTATTTGATGTAGCTTTGTTTTCGAATATCATCTATATAATATTTTATAATGATAATCGAAAACAAGGCTACATCAAAGGGAGGTCACTCTTATATTCTTGTCTAAGGTTGCCAGATTGGCCTTTTGTTATAGCAGAACTAACCTATGTTACCTACTAATAGACTATTCCAATCTCAATTAATACCATACGACTAAGCGGTAAGGTGTCAGTCGATATCCGGTACTCGTACTGGGCTAGTAACTGAAGTGCGGTGTCTGCACAGATGCTGCTCTCAAATTAATTGTCCTTAGTCAATGGAGGGGGAAACCCTTCTATACTAAGGCAATTTTATTTTTGCAGAATCGCCTTTCGAGAGGAGCTGGTTATCTCCCACATTAAACCGACCTTGTGTCACATTTTGTTTCGTGGGAAACAAATAAATAACTAGTCGATATCCGGTGGACTAACTTAGCTCGTTCATTGCGTGAACAACCTACCTATTGTATGCTTTGAAATACATGTTGTTACTTTATTTTGGCATGCTATTTTTTTTTTTTTGCAACCCTTAACAGAGCTATAACAGTGGCGACGTTGGATTTCGAACATATACGAAATTATATTAAAACCAAACCAATGAATGAATTTAAAAATAAAACAATAATAAATAATGGTTAATTAATAAAATGTCTTGTTTCATAACTAATATGCAAAGTAGTTAAACTTGCAACTGATATCACACATATCTAAACAGTACATAACAGAGATGGTGCGTCTACTGTGCAAACTTGAATTTACTTAAGCTAGAAAGTTTTGACTTTACTGTGAGCGTGAGAAATGGGCCCAACTTTCATATTTATTCATTTTGATTAAATTGCAAACTATAAGATTTACATTTGGTTCTTTCGATATATGTTTTTTTTTTTTAGAATTTTACATTATTTTATTCTTAATCAATTATTTCTTTATTTACCTTCAACCGATGTTACAAAAATAAGTTACTAAAATCGAATTCTATCTGAGCTTTAAATATCTGACCTATTTTCCTTTGACCGCTTTCTCATTTCTGTAAGCATGCAGACTCTTAGATCAGGTTAAATCTGAATCGCATTTATTGATTCTTTGATCGCGCTATATATATATATATATATATATATATATATATATATATATATATATATATATATTCCTTCCCCACCCTGGCCTTCAGGAGGGCAAATAGGAACTTTAAGTGGAGAAGCTATTGATTCCTTGAATAAAGAATCCTGAAGAGAATATTTGGATGTAGTAATATCTTCCTATTAATTTCGATAATTATATTTTATTTAAAAGATTTTTAATCTTATATGTAAATGATCTACATCGAATATATTCCCATGATTGCAGTCGTTTTGAAAAGTCCTTTGCATCATTTCTTCATTAAATCGCATTATCTACAAGTGATAATCATTATTTTTTGGTTGTATTTTTAGAAATACTTTGGCACCTGTTTAAGGCTTTCATCAATTTGCGTCTCGATGACCCAATATCGTTGCATTACACTCATTGAATACTGCAGGCTTTTAGCTCAAGTTTTAAATAACGCTCCAAAAACTTCCAGATTATCATCAGCATCTTAAAATACCTTTATTTTTACTAATGAGTGGTCATTTATTAAGATCAAAAGCCATTTGTGGATAAGGATTAACAAGATGGATGGATTGTCAGTAAAATAATGAAACTCATGAGAGAAAGATGAACAGAATGAACCAAATTTGATCACAAGTTTTGGATGTTAAAATAGCCATGTTGAAGTCTGCAGGGAAGCAGATCCTCGGTGTAAAACTTTATTCAAGGGAATTCTATTTGATATTAGGCACATGAAGAAAGTAAAGAAAGTTTGTTGTAAGACAAGTTTTTGCTGTGAATGTCTTATGAGAAGGAACCAGATATTGGAGATCAGTTGAACATCTTCTACGGAAATGAGTATCAAGGTCTTTTCTGTTGGAAAGTTGTTGTATAGAACAGAAGAAATCATTAAGTAAAGAAAAAAACAATAATATTTACCAGAAATTGAAGAATGCTAGTGGACAGCATTCTGTTTTTGAATTGACTAGGCAGAATTGAGAGTAGCAATGATGATGATGATGATGATGATGATGATTGCTATTCATCATCATCATCATCATCATCATCATCTATATATTAATAGGATAGCGTGTGTGTTATTTCTTTTGTGTGTCACACTTACATCCGAGTGACTGTTCTTTAATTGTTTATGGACTTCTATTTCTTGTAATAAATAATTTTACCAAGAATTTTTCATAAGTTTTGGTTTCCGTTTCAATTATAGCTGATAGTACTCCAGTAATTTATTGTTTTTATAAATAATTTTATCACAAGTTTTTGTTGAAAATTCAAAATGGCGTAATGGAAACATATAAAAAATATTTGAAGCTTCTCTTCCAATTTTCGGATTTTAATCATGCAAAACACTTTATTTCCTTTTGACGGATTGATTGTTGCTATTTCTTCTGATGAGTAAAGGGCATAATAGATTCACTAATTGGCATAATAATAATTAAGTGATTGATTTTGCGCTACAAAACAGATACTTTCAAGAATTAAAAATGTTAACTGAATTAAAGGAATAAACTATGAGATAGTCAACATCATGAAATTTGGAATATAGGTTTTTGTCATTTATTCATTATATATATACATTGATGAGGCATCTGTCCATCAAGTTGAGGCTGCCATTTTGGAAGATCGGCGCATTACTATTCGCCAAATAGCCCAAGATGTCAAGATTAGTACAGGGTCTGTGGAAACTATCGTTCATGACCATTTTCATATGCATAAGGTGTCTGCCAGATGGATTCCCAGGTTGCTCACACCATTCAGAAGTGAGAATGCATTGAGTGCTCGAGGATGAATTTGGAGATGTGCCAAGATGAGTCAAAGTTTTTCAAAAGACTGATTACACAGGATGAAACCTGGGTTCATCACTATGATCCAGAGACCAAAACTCAGTCAATGCAGTGGAAGCACTTGGACTCACCACCTCCAAAGAAGGCAAGGGTTCAGCCTTCTGCTGGCAAAGCCATGCTCACAGTCTTCTGGGACCAGGACGGAGTACTGATGACAGATTTCCTGGCAAAGGGTACCACAATTACAGGAGCCTATTATACTTCACTTTTAAGGAAATTAAGGGAAGCTATCAAATCAAGAGGCGGGGCAAGATCAGCAAAGGTACCCTCCTCCTGCAGGACAACGCTCCGGTCCACAACTCGCATGTCGCCAGATAAGAAGCACGTGCGTGTGGTTATGAAATCAACCCCCATCCTCCTCCCTACTCTCCTGACCTTGCACCCTCTGACTTTCACCTCTTTCCAGCCATGAAGTTGTTTTTGAAAGGAAAGCGTTTCCCAGATGATGCAGCCTTGATTTCTGAAACGTCGTGGTTGGAAAACCAAAGTGGGGTGTTCTACAAAAATGGTCTTCAGAGCTGCATCAAACGATGGGAGATATGCATAACTCTGGGTAGTTCCTATGTAGAGAAAGACTAATAACTGTGCCAAGTTTCGTTGCTCTACTGCTATGGGAAGTGGGTCAAGGGCATTACTTATTGCTGCCCCTCATATATATATAGGTTTTTGTCATTTAATCACTATATACATATATATATATATATATATATATATATATATATATATATATATATATATATATATATATATATATATATATAGTGAATAAATGACAAAAACCTATATTCCAAAATTCATGATGTTGACTATCGTATAGTTTATTCCTTTAATTCAGTTGATATTTACAATATATTTACAATATATATATATTTCATAAGTTTTGGCTTCAGTTTCGATTCAAACTGATGCACCCAAGTCATATGAATATATTTTTTAATTTGTGAAATCGCAACTTTATAATGTATAACAATCGATAGCACATTAACTCTCTAATAATATATATGAAAACTGCCAGAATGAAAATATTATATTTAAGCGTGCTTTATGACCGGGCTACGCCAGGCGTCTCTGCTAACTTAGATAAGAGCTAGAATAATATCAGAGCGTCTCCATTAACGCTGAACATCTAGAGAATGCCAACATCAATATATTGCATATGAATGAGTTCCCTGTGGAATTTCCATGGGTCCCACTAGTTATTATTATTATTATCATTATTATTATTATTATTATTATTTTGTTGTTTCCTTCAATAATATTTTTGCTGATTAAAATTCTCATTTTTATTATTTTCAATCCTTATGTTTAGAATGGCCATAATGAAGAAGTTATCTAATGTTATATAATCCTAATCCTTAGATGTGCAGATAAAAAAATTTGATATATTTTTCCATCAAAATCCAATAGAAATATATTTTTATTTTATAACTCTTTTTTTATAATGTCGTATAAAGGTCATGCTATTTTCTATATTTCTAAGGATTCATAAAATTATAAATCTATATTTTTTTTATTTCTACACAAAGTCAGTGGATTTTATTAATTTAGAGAATCATAAAAAAAAACTACTTCATTATGAAATACAGTAAAAACTAAATCTGTAAAAACTTTCCAACTCATCTGTGTGAAGAAATGTGTTGTTTTGATGAAAGTTCATCTTTTATTAATTCAGGACACATTTCATAAAATTCGTATTTTAATCTTAGCAATAAACACACTTTTGGCGGTTTATTTCAACATGTTTTTCATTCTAAATTATTTCTTCTGTAGTATCTGTAACAATTTATTAAATATGACATGTAATGTGATTATTTCCATTTTATTACCAATTCTGGTATTAATCACTAGCGCTATGACAACAGCATATTATTTTCATTGTTTTGACTCTCGAGTGCGTATCCGTTGATATCTTGTATGCTTTTATATAGAGTGATGTGGTTCTCGGTTGATTAACTGTCTCTAACTGTGTCGGATATATACTCGAGAGTCAACACAATGAAAAGAATATGCTGTTGTCATAGCCCTAGTAATCACTCAGTTGCAACAAATGTTTTCTGTTGTAATTGATTTTATTTTCTCTGCGAATGTCGTAAATAGAAGTGTTTCTCCATCTTGATTTTTATACATAATATATGCAGCGTTGTGACCTGATTAGCAGATAAATATCTGTCCGTGTATTTCTGTTTGATTATAATTACATCACAATTCAGGTGATTTTTTTTAAAACGACATTCAATTTTTACCGTAAAAATAAATCAGTTTTATTCTCAATTACTGAACAATTTTGATGTGTGTTTCTCATAGTCGACATATTAGGACATACTAATCTACTCTGCAGGTCAATTATGGCAGACTTTGATAGAGTGGACATTTTTAATATGTTTATAAGTCTTAAAAATCCACTCAAAGTTGTCATAGAGAAACGTAGCTGAGGCATCTAAGACGTTGGTTAAAGTGTGCTGATTACCGTGAGCAAAGGTAGCCAGACGATTTTAAAGTGTTAAATGACACAAAGTTTGGAGAATGAAACGTGAACACCTCTAATTTAACGGCTGTAATAAAATTTGGGTTAAAATTCCATAACTCAAGTTTTTACTTAGAATAGAGTCGAGTGATCAATTTTACTGAGAGAAAAATTTACAAGAAAATGTTAAACTCCCATTGAATCCGATTTTGTGGCAAGCAGCAGCGACAGCAAATTCTGGTTTTTACGTATTGACTTTCGGTTAGAGAAAATCTCCAAGTAATTGTTTCAACCAACTAGAGAAGCGAAAATGTACATGTGCTATAAAAACCCAAACACAATACTTTTACTTTCAGAGACAATACGTGCCTATGACACATTCTGTATAGGCTCTTAGGAAAGAAAGGCTTCCAACAAGCAACATGCACATGACAAGAGACGCACACAAAATACTAGACATAGCGACAACATATAAACAATGCTAAACAAACGCATGTACACAATTCATCCATGTACTCTCTCACTAACAATATAGGCGTGCTAATATACACATATCTACAATGCTTATCTTATAACAACGTGCGTCTTCAATTTATGCTAACAGACAAAACACCTTCTTTCACCTTCGCTGCCACTTTTAACTTTTATTCTTTATGAACTCTTCATTTTTAGTTGTTTTTAAAAGTTGTAAATAATAATTAATTATTGGGACCTGTGGAAATGCCACAGGGGACTCATTCATATGTGGAATATATTGATGTTGGCATTCTGTAGATGTGCAGCATAAATGGGGACACTCTGATATTATTATAGCTCTTTTGTTATACTTTGCAAAAGTATTTATCTAAGCTAGCAGGGACGCCCAGTACAGCCCGGTCGTAAAGTACGCTTAAATATGATATTTTAATTCTTACAGATTTCGTATATATTATTATAATGTTCTCACGATTTTTATATATTATAAAGTTGCGATTTCCCTCCAAAAATATGTCCATATAATTTGGGTGCATTAATTTGAATCAAAATCGAAACCAAAACTTATGATATATATATATATATATATATATATATATATATATATATATATATATAACTTGAGTTCCTTCGGCTATAATCGAAACCGAAACCAAAACTTATGAAGAATTCTTGATAAAATTATTTATAAAAAAAAGAAAAATAGACGGCACGTGCCATTCGCTACAATTGAAACCAAAGCAAAATTCTTGATAAAAAAATAATAGATGAATTAAGCGTCTTCAACTATAATCGAAACCGAAACCAAAACTTATAAAGAATTCTTGGTAAAATTATTTGTTACAAGAAATTGAAGTCCATAACAATTAAACGACAGTCACTCGGATGTAAGCGTGACACACAAAATAAATATCCTATTAATGTATAGATAATTTTATATGGATACTTTGCCATTTTTCCTTTCAATAATGCCGTATTCTCAACAATTGTTTCATAAATCTAATGAACCACAAGCATAAAAGGTTGAAATAAGGTTTGATATTCTATAAATAAACCATGCACATTTTAAAGCATTGCTAAAAACACAATAATTTAAATTTATTAGAAATTCAATGAAAATGCTTTCATTGATTTTTGTCAATTAAATTGGACAGAAAAATAGATGCAGAAATATTTCAACGCAAGTGTGTAAAATGAATCAGAAATTGAAAATGAAATAAAAGAATGGAAAATTCCATTAAATTTAAGAGTAGAACGAAAGTTGGGTGTACACGAAGTTCATCATGGGAAAATGACCAACGGTCGCCAGTTTTTTTGGGGGGAGGGGGGGCTTCATCTACAATGATGTGATAAACTACTACAACATTAAAGAGTATGAAAAGCGACAAACTTGCTGGAAGTTTGTTTTATGCTTTCTGAGACAGACAGAGAAATATCGACTGCCACATCATCACTGCGACTTCAGAGATATAAAAAGTTGGTTCAGTCGATGAAGTGGACAATAGACACATCATGCGGATTCAAAGAACACCAAATGTCGTGTTACATAGATTCATAAGTAGAATAGCTTGAATATGCTTAAATGCCGCTCACCCCACAATTTAAATGTCCAGGGCCACTGTTCTGCCAGACCCTTCTCTCACTCTGCACAGCACCAGTGGTTTGATAAAGCAAGTATCTAAAGTGATATTTAGCTTTTTTTTTGGGGGGGGGTATAGCCGTACAGCAATTTAAATGTAATGTAAAGAAATTTAAGATAAAACGTACAGCATGTTTTTGTTGCATCAAGGTTGAACTTTTAAAGATTACTCAGCTGAACATTAATTTTGAGATGCAAACATAAAAGAAATGTTCAAACATTAAGATTGAGCACGGGCAAACAATCTGAAAGAGAAAAAACAAATTCACTTTTAATATTTTGCACTTTAGCTGCAAATCAAAACAAAACAGAAAACAATTACCAAGCCGCGTACAAAATGACATTTTTGCAAAGACTGATTACAAAAAATTAGAGGAAAAGTTGATCTGAAGCTTGACCTCCATTGTGTTAAGTGAAGGTGAGCTTATGGGTCACATTTAAAACAAAAGTTAAAAGTGTCATGTTAGTTATTAGACTGCTTTTTTGTAAATGTACTGTTCATTTAGTTTGAACACATTTTTTTAAATAAAATTGAGGACTCACTTATGTAACAAAAGAGTTATTTAAATTAAAAAAAATTTTCTAAAATATTTAAATATTAATTATTAAAATATGAAAATATTCTACAGAAAACTTCTTAACCCTTAAAAAGAAGAAATGTTTCATATTCTAAATAAAAAAATATATCATACAGCCCCAGGATAAATATCATTGTGAGAAAGTAGATATCTTAAAAACAAAACCAATAATGAAATAGTAAACTTGTAACATTTATTAAAAGCTTATCTTTTCACAAACGTTATTAGTAACATTTTGGCTGTTTATATCCAAATATCTGTGAAGAGTTCAATGATAAACTTTAACCGTTTTGTCAAATTGAGAATTATTCCGACTCCAACAAAGATGAACATTTATTTGCTTTATTTCAGTGGAAATTTACTCGATTCCATTCTGGAAGTTTTCCAAAATTAATTTCTGGTAACTGAAACAAATCAAAGTTGAACATTGATTCAGATATATATTTCTATATTCTCATACATCATTATTTCACACAAATTCATAAAACAATATTTTCATAGGAATATTAACTTCATTGAATTATCAATAATATGGGATGTTTTTCATATATTTCGGAAAAATAATGGATCTAACACTACATACTAATATATATATATATATATATATATATATATATATATATATATATATATACTCGGGTTTTTTTTATTCAAAAGTAATGGACTAATGAATTCAACGAGGTTGTTAGATAGTGCTCAATAAAAAGAGCTGATAATACTTGTTTATTGTTATATAAACATGCTCACATCCCGCTGCTACAAATAGCCACTTGTTTCAATAATCAAACAACAGATATCATCAGGCAGCGACTTGACTATTCAAAAGTTCAATGAATAATAATTTATTCATTGAACTTTTGAATAGTCAAGTCGCTGCCTGATGATATCTGTTGTTTGATTGAAACAAGTGGCTATTTGTAGCAGCAGGATGTGAGCATGTTTATATAACAATAAGTAAGTATTATATATATATATATATATATATATATATATATATATATATATATATATATATTAGTTGTACAATTTATTATTTAAAATAATGATCAAATTTATTATTTAAAATCACTATTATACATATTATTTAAATCATTATTATATTATTTTTAAATCATTATAAAACTTATTTAAATAATTATATTTTTATTCTTAAAAATCATTATTATATTAATGATTTGAAGTATTGTTATATTAATATTTTAAAATCATTATTACATTTATTATTTAAAATAATTATTATATTCATTATTAAATCATTATTAAATCTAGTATTTAAAATATTTATGGCATTTATTATTTTAAATTACTACTACATTTATAATCTCAATCATTATTTAAATTTGTATTATTTTTGTTACTTAAATCATTACTATACTTAAGATATAAACCACTATTATATTTATTATTGAAATCATTATTATATATTATTATTATTATTATTATATTTATTATTATTATTATTATTATTATTATTATTATTATTATTAAAATCATTATTATACTCATTTTTAAAATCATTAATATATTTATTACTTAAAATCATTATCATATGCATTATGTAAACCATTATTGTATTTATTGCTAAAAATCATTATTATATTATTATTTAAAATAATACTCATAATAATTATTTGAATTCAGTATTAAGTTTAGTATTTTTATACTTATTATATTAATTATTAAAATCATTATAATATTTAATTATTTTTATTGCTATATTATTATTTAAAACCATTTTATTTATTTATTATTATATTGTTATAATATTATTATTTTATTATTATTTTAAACCATTTTATTTATTATTATTATATTATTATTTAAAACCATTTTATTTATTATTATCATATTATTATTTAAAACCATTAGTATATTAATTATTTAAACTATGATTATATATAATATTTTAATAATTATTATATTTATAAGTTGAAATCATTATCATATTCATTATTGAAATCATTATTCTATTTATTATTAAATCACTATCATATTTATTATTTAACATTATTAATGTATTCATTATTGAAATAATTATTACATCCATTATTTGAAACATTATTATATTTCATTTAAGACCATTATTATATTTATTATTTAAATCATTATTATATTCATTAATTAATAACACTATAATATTTTTTATTTGAAATTATTTGTATATTTATTATTTTACAATCACTGTTTTATTTATTTCTAGCAAAGCTACCCAGCGTTGCTTAATATTTTCAAAAGTCATCCTCTCTTTTCGATTGTCTAGACTTAATTAAACCCTTCGTCACTTCCGGTTTGGTGGTGGTTGTAACAGCAAAGACGTCACGTTTTTTTTCACGCTCCTGTCCTCCTTCGCGGTACGGGTTCGAGCCTGCCTTCCTACTACCACATTTTTTTTTTTTGCTCAACATACACCTCCAAACACCTGGGCAACGCCAGGGACCCATGCTAGTTTTCTATATTAGTATTATATTTTATAGCAAATCATTATTATATTTAATATTTAAATCATTATTTTATTCATCATTTTAACTTAATTTAGTTTTACTTGTTTAAAATCATTATGGTATTCACTTTTTAATCAATATTATATATATATAACTTAAAATTATTATATTTCAGTCATTATTTTAATTATTATTCAAATCATTGTTATATTTATCATTAAAAATTGTTATTATATTTATTATGTAAAATTAATTTTGTATTTTTGTTTGAATAATTAATTATTTAAATTTATTTTTATATTATTTTTAAATCACTACTATACTTATTCATTTTGTATATCATTACTATATTTTTATTTAAAATAAATTTCTATTACTTATTCAAAGCATTATTATATTTACTGTTTAAAATAATTTTCTATTTATTTTATATCAGTATTACATTTATTTTTTAAATCATTATTATGTTAATTATTTAAATCCTTCTTATATTTATTTTCAAATCATTGTTATAATGTTATTGAAATTATTTTTCCATTTATTTTTCACTATTTATATTATATATTATACAGATATATATCATTATTAATATTTATTATTTAAAACCATGTTAATGTTTTATTTTTAAATCATTATTATATTTGTTATTTAAAATCATTATTTAGTTTATTGTGCCCCCTAGCAAGTGCAATCTTGGCGTGGTTGGCTTGCATGTCTCTAGGACTTGGATACCTATGCTGGCAGGAGATTCGTCTCCTGGTAGGGTCACCCAAGCCAGACAGGTTGAAAGGTAGAGATCAGACTTAGAGCACTCACTGGTCCTCCAGGTTGGAGGTGAGAATAGGGCCAACAATCCAATTCTGTAAAAGAAAGCAACTACATCATTTGTGGACTTGTTGGTCTGGGAAGGGTCCTCTCTAGTCGAGTTCATGATGCAAGTGGGTGAAAGCCTCCGGGAAGCCAGTGCACTGACAACTCTTCTGACGACCAAGACCAGGATAGGGACCTGGAACATCAGCACCCTATACGAGACAGGCAAGACTGCACAAGTGTGTAGTGAGTTGCACAGATACAATCTTAAGATCTTAGGACCAACCCTCACAGCAAAGTAGAGATCATCAGGGCTATAAAATCCCACAAGTCAGGCAATGCAGCCTGACGGAATACCACTTGAAGCACTCAAGGCTGATATCTAGACCTCAACTTAGATACTGCACCCCCTTCTCACCAAGATCTGGGAACAAGAACGAGTACCAATAGACTGGAAGTGAGGACACCTCGTAAAGCTGCCAAAGAAAGGTGATCTCTCATCTTGTAATAACTGGAGAGAAATCATGCTGCTATCCATACCAGGAAAAATACTTAGCAAAATCATTCTCGAGAGGCTGAAGATCACCAACAACAAGCTTCCGACAGGACCACTTATCCACGGACCACATCGCAACCATGCACATCATCAGACAGTCCCGGGAGTGGCAGACTACCTTGTATGCAGTCTTTTTCAACTTTGAAAGGCATTTGACAGCATCAATAGAGAGGTCATCTGTAGACTGTTGCATCACTATGGCTTTCCTCCAAAGTTTATCACCATCATACAAAAGATGTACAAGGATGCCACCTGTCAAGTGATCCACAATGGGAAACTGACAGGACCCTTCACCATTTAAACCAACGTCTGTCAAGGTTGCTTGCTCTCACTGATAATATTTCTGGTGGTGGTCAACTGGGTCATGAAACGATCAACGGCAGGGCAGAGGATGGGTATCCAGTGGAATTTTACAAACCAGCTGGAGGACCTGGACTATGCAGATGACATCAGCCTCCTTTCACACAGGTTTCAAGATGTGCAGGAGAAGCTATGTCGTATGGCAGAGGAAGCTGGAAAGACTGAACTTCATATCAACATCGGGAAAACAGAAGTCATGAGGGTAAATAACAGAAAGTAGGATCCAGTGTAACTACAACAAAAGAACATTAGAGAGGTTGACAAGTTTATGTATTTGAGCAGTGTTGTCAGCAGGGATGGAGGAACAGATGAGGGCACCAAGCACTGGATAAGTAAAGCCAGACACGCCTTTAGCATCTTAAGACTAATCTGGAGAACAACAGCCCTCTCACTTCAGAATAAGATCCAAATTTTCAACACCAATGTGAAGTCGGTTCTACTTTATGGCTCAGAACCGTGAAGAGTGAGCAAGACCAACACCCACAAACTCCAAACATTCACAACAGATGTCTCAGAAACATCCTAAACATCAGATGGCCAGAGACTCCATCTCCAATGAACAAGTGTGAGACCAAACAAACCCCAATGGAGATAGAGATCAAAAAACGAAAATGGAACTGGATTGGCCACACCTTGCGCAAGTCTGCATTCAACATCACAAGGCATGACATGGAAAAGAAGCATTAAGGCTGAGACTAGGGCTACTGGAATGACATGGGTCAAACTGAAGAGGACCAGCCAGAACCAGGTCTGTTGGAGAAGCGTCGTTGTGGTCCTATGTTCCCTAATGAATCAAGAAGCTTAAACTAAACTAAACATTTAATTTATTATTTAAAATCATTATTATATTTACTATTTAAAATTATTATTATATTTATTTTTTACATTGTTATTATATTAAATTATTAAAAAGAAAATTCCATGACAAAAGTTTCTTTCTTAGAACTGTTTGTCTGTGGAACACAATAACGTAGAGCTACTTCTCGGCTGACTATAGCATGGTAATTTTTAAATCTAATATAAATAATTCCTGTTGAAATGTTTAAATGATCTAGCCATACTCAAGTTTCACCTTTACTGGTCATGTTATCTCACTATCTACCGAACACTTAACCTTGAGTGGCCTCCGTACCTTAATAAGTGGTTACCTCCAACTTAAAAAAAAAAAAAAAAAAAAAAGAAATGCTCCTTAAATTCATATGAGAATTTTTCACAATGGATATAAGTACTAAGTAACGATCAGTTCTTCTGGGGATGGATACTAAGATCATGGCTGACTCAAGAAATTAAATAAATGGAATTCCATATAACAGAAAGATTTTCGAGGTCGATAAGACACACCTAAAGATCAGAGATTACATCATCGGAAATGTTGTACGAATAAAACCGAAGAGAATAGTAGTCTAAATTATTACAAAATAAAACCTGCAATTTGTTATTTTTCATATATGAGATTTTTTAAAGATTACTTGGTCACTTTATGAGCTTGTTCATTCCAACTATCTATCCGGTGTTGCATGGCCAGAAGACTAAAAGAAAAAGAATTCCAAATGTAGTCACTTTTAAATAGCATTTTTTAAATTCATTCTGGTTTTCTTTTTTTGTTTTTGACTTCAATAAATATTCGATTAATAATAAAGAAAAAAAATTAAATCACGTATAAGCGGGGGAAACACATACAAAAAGACGTAGAAAATATTTTTCTTATAGGCATAGAATGTAATTCTTAGTTGTAATTAAAGTTTCTACTAAACCACTCTAAAAACTAAAATAAACAAAAATATTAACAATAAAATAAAACAGAATGAAAGTAAAAAAACTAAAACAATTACGAATAAAACAAACAAACAAAAACAAGTGAATTAATAAATCTGGGATAGATTCAAACAATTTAGTTGTAAAAATGTATACCAAAATAAAATATGAATTAACCACTTAAAATGGAAGTCCATAAAATGACATAGGGTACACACAACAGAGATAAATTGTCTGAACAACACAAAAAAAATTAATAATAAAAAAAATGAGGAATTAAATAAACGGTAGAAACGTTTTAATTTAAAAGGTGAAATAGAGATCATATTAAAAACCATAGATTTTCTAAAATCTTTGGATTGCAGAACTAATTAAAAGGATAATTATATCTATTTCATAATCAAACCACTTTGAACAGACATATCTAATAACATTCTAGCTAAATTGTCCTCCAATTCCTAACATTACTGCAAACATATTTAATCAGAATATATTTGCAGATAAGTATTCACATACGTTGGTTACAATGTTACAATGTACTCTGCAGGAAACAAAATTCTCAAACAATCAATAAAACCAGAACTTATGGAGATTCCACAGTGTCATCTTTCATAAGTAATATATTGCTAGGCATTCTGTGGACGTTCAGCTTGAATGGAGACCCCGCGGTATTATTGTAGCCCTTTTGTTAAAACTGTAAAAGCATTTATCTAATTGATCTAGTTAATGTAGTGTCAAAATATATCTGGTTATTACCATTTATCTCTAATATCCTTATAGGAGTTTGTGACATATTTCCATTGTATGGACTCCTGGAGCAAACACAAACCCCACAATATCATTATACCATCTTTAGACAAAGTAGATACTACCCTTGAATCCTAGTCAGAAGATCAAGAAGGTATGTTTTAGTTTCACGTATGGTCCAAAAGCGACATCATGGTTTTTTATTTAAATTTTTTGTTTTACATTGCGTCTTTGGTGATCGGGAGATCCTTTCTACAAACATTTAATTAGTATATCTATACACTAATTAAATGTTTCTACAAACATTTAATTAGTATATCTAATATTACTAATTTAATGTTTCCAGTATGTTATCACCTTCTATCCTCCTTTTTAATAAATAGAATCGCCCAATGGAATAATTATTAATCTTGAAACCATAGCATATATACACACATACATATATTAAAGGCACTACGGTATTAATATATAGATAATATAACTGAAATGATAGCAAAATGAGAATTATATGATTTACATGGACTCAGAATATAGCAACAATATAAGAAGAACTTTCTCCAACTTCAGACTCTTTCATGTATACGACACACATTAAAAATAAAATTAATGTTCAGCTTAGCTACAGGTGCATGCCAAATTTTATAACTTTGCAATATAAGCTTACAAAGCCATTTAGACTAAAAAGCAGAAAATAAATGATCTACGTATCTAATTGAAACCTTTTAAACTTTCTTGCTCACTTCATGGCCATTACTTGACTGAGAGTATTGTGTACAATGCCATTGTACAATTTAATGGACAGTCAAGGAAAACCTACTTAGGGTCCACTAAGAGGTCATTGAATAAAAGGTAACTGCATATCAGCACTTTCACTCCTGAAACGTTCAGATCTAATCCTTCCCAGTCAGATTACAGATGGGAGGTGAAGTGTAAATATAAATTAGATTTCGTTTTCAAGTCTGAAATTTTCAAACGGTGCTCACGTTATAAACCAGATTTTAAGTTTGTTATGGCTTCATTCAGCTTTCGGAATCTTATTATTAGCTTTCATACAAGTTTTTTTCATTAATTTTAGATTTTTATTTCATGTACTAACCAGCAAAATTTATAGAATGCCTATGAATATCATTTTACTAACTAGGTTTCCTCTGAGGGTATGAGCCATTCATTGAAACTCCATGAAATAAGAAAATTTTTATTTTTTTTGTATTCATTGTCAAAAAGTAAATTTTTTGTAAATTTTAATTTACAGAGTTTAAATCCAATTTTTTTATATTATTGCTCTATCTCAAATATTGAACAATAAATTAAACAATAAATATATTGTCTCTTACTACAGTAATTGAGCTCTTTGGTAAATTTCATTCCAAAATATGCTTTTATATATATATATATATATATATATATATATATAATGCTCCCTATTTTAGGTTGAGCATTTGAGAAGTGCTATACAAATTACCTTTAGCATATGAAGCGATGCTCTTTATGTAAACAAATTGAGCTTAGGTACTTTGAACAATGTCAAAACATTGTTAATTCACTGCTTGCATAGCAGCAGCCATATAGTGCGATCGTTAGAAGATCCAACTGTCGTTTAGGCGATTGGGTTTCGATCCTAGCTTGAAGTAATTGCTTATCTAGCCACACTAATGAGCTGTGAAACAGTACTGTCTGTGGATGACTATAATGCTCCCTATCTTAGGTTGAGCATTTGGGAAGTGATATACAAATTACCATTAGCGTATGAAGCTAATGTCCTTTGTGTAAACAAATTGAGCTTAGATACTTTGGACAATGTCAAAACATTGTTAATTCACTGCTCGCATAACAGCAGCCATATAGTGCAATGGTTAGAAGTTCCGACTGTCATTTGGGCGATTGGGTTTCAATCCTACCTCGAGGTAGTTGCTTGTCTAGCCACACTGATGAGCTATGAAACAGCAAAACAGTACTGTATGTGGATGACTATATATATATATGAATATATAAATATAAATATATATATTTATATATATATATTTATATATATATATATAGTATACATATATATATATATATATACAAAATTATAAAGTTTTCTCCTATTTACAAAATTTAAAGTTATTTTCCATTTATAAAATTGCTTTATTTCGTATATTGAACTTCTTTATCTGATTAGGATTGTCTTATAAATATTAGTATCAATATTTATATGATAATCCTAATCAGAAAAAGAAGTTCAATATACGAAATAAAGCAATTTTATAAATGGAAAATAACTTTAAATTTTGTAAATAGGAGAAAACTTAAAAATTTTTTTTTTTTTTGGCGAATAATAAATTTGTCATAATTTTTTAATTTATTGTATTTAATTCCAAAATTTAATTCCAAAATTTAATTCCAAAATTTCAAATTTCAGATAGTTGCTTGTCTAGCTGCACTGATGGGCTGTGATACAGCGAAACAGTATTGCATGTGGATGACTATGTTATATATGTATATATATGTATATATATATATAAACATACAGACACACGTGCATATATATATATAAACTCCGTGTATCGCTTTATTGCAGGTCAGTATTTTTTTTAATTTTGAAATTGCTATCAAACCCAGAAAAGTGAAATTTGGTATAACACTGGAAGAGCATAACAAGGTGCCTTATTTCCCTGATTTTTGTGGAATTTGAACACATATTTTAAAAATGCTAATTTTTCTATTTTCTGGTAATTTTAATTGCAGGTCTCCCAAAATACGCAGAAAGGGTCGATTGACAGCTAGCGAAAAGGAACGTGTTGTTGCAGGCCTTGCAGAACGTTTATCACTTATAGATTTAGCTAAAGGGCTTGGAAGAGATGGAAGAATATTGTTTTCATTCATTGAAAATCCAAACATCAAACCAAGGAAGGATAAAAGCACAAAAAGTCAGTTTCTGCACATGATGTTAGAAAAATTTGCCATCAACTTATCAAGCAGCCGGATCAGCAACAGTGCTGCTATATTTGACAAGACTGGAATACCTTTCTTCTCCAGAAAGACACGTTGCAATATCTTAAACAAAATCGCAAGAAGCAGTAAACCAAACTCATAAGGAAAAACGTTTGGCTTGGACTCAGAAATACATGAAAACCAGCTTTGAAAATGTTCTTTTCACTGGCGAGGTCAGAGCAACTCTTGCTGGACAAGATGGGTGGGCCACAGTTTGGAGTACTCTTGGATTTCCTACCCCTCATCGATTCCGTCGTCAACAGAAAGGTTGGAAGTGTTAGGTTTTGGGTTGGAATAATCTGCGAGGAACTAATTGAACCATTTCAAAAGCCAGAAGGTGTCAAACTGACAAGCCAGTCTTATATTTTATTTTTAAATGAGCATTTGTCACCACGGCTTGTGACCTTCGATTGGTGCGTCACTGCAAATTAATTTTATGCACAACAATGCACCATCCCACTCACCTTAAGTTATTACGCATTAGTGGAGAAATTTTGATGACATGGACACCTTGTTCTCCAGATATAAATCCAATTGAGCAGGTCTGGTTAATAATAACGATAAAAGTTTATGAAGGAGGTGTTAAATTTTTGTCGAAGAATGAACTTTGGAGGAAAATTTTGAGAGTTTTCTTTAGCATCACATCATCTCAAATCTATAGCATCAAATCATCTTAAATCCGCCAATTGACATCATCAGTGATCGGTTATTCAAAGTGATTTTGAAGTATGGAAGTTATGTTTATAAATAAATATTTTCATTAAAAAAATAATGTGAAATTCATTCTTGTTTTTGGTTAATATTATTACTGGACATGTTCTTTATTTCATATAAATAAAAATATGAAGTTAGAATATTCTTTTATTACCGAAAATATACATTTTTATACACTTACAATAAAGTGTTTGCATTTAAAATTACCAGAAAATAGAAAAATTAGCATAACTTTACAAATATTTATTTAAATTCCACAAAAATCAGGGAAACAAGGCACCTTGTTATGCTATTCCAGTGTACCAAATTTCACTTCTCTCTGTTTTATAGTAATTTCAAAATGTTAAAAAATATTGATCTGCAATAAAGCGATACACAGGGTTTATATAATCTCCATATATAATAAAATGACTGGAGAAATTTCCCTCTGGACTAAAGTATCATAGGTTTGCAACAACAGATTCCACATATTAATTCAATACATCTAGGCTAATTGCCATTATCTTATGTAGCTTTCGAATTTTATACACATTCAGTCGTGGTAATAAAATGCTACATTTCATCCTAGGAGCGACATCATCACAATCGCAACATCTTTAGAGGAAGACGTCCCTATTTTTCACTCTAAATATTTAGTTCTACCACTACTCCCAGTTGTCACTGGGAAGAATTCTACAATTTCCAAAGATCCTGTGATTACACCAACTGTAACTGGCTCATAAATATATAGACCTAACATAATCTTTACAATTTCCACTTCATAAACAATAAAGGCCCCCTTTTCAAAGCCCGCCTATTCTGATTGGCTGAGCTCTATATATTCTCATGTTCTGGAATCGAATTCTATGCTATATAAACGAATGCCAACTTACATTAAAATATGGCGTTACTAAGAGACATATTACAACGTCACCCTCAAAATAAAAAAATTAAACACCCCTTGCTATCGTGTTTTTATATCATTAGACAAGCTACGTGTAGATTGGTGGTGTTTCAAATGCACGAATTACATACATATAAGACATACATGCATTGAAGATTTCAACTCACAAATATTTGCGGCTTTTATATTAAGATTTCTACTAACAAAAACAAAAAAAATCAACCAGAAAACGGCGGAAGTTTCTTTGTAAATTATTTTATCTTTCCATGCAACTTGACGAGATTTATAAGTTTCTCATATTATTATGCTCATTATCGCATGTAAAATTGTCGATCACAATTTGTTTTTTTGTAAGAACATTATGTTGTTTGGCTTATGTTATTCATTTACAGATTAACCGAAAACCTAGAAATGTTGTCACATTAAGTTGACTGTGAAAGGCAGTGAGAAACAACTAATTTAACATTTTTTTAACCTTGAACATTATTTTTATTAATGATATACAGAGATTACGGCTATATTGAAGATATTCATTTTGGACTAAATTGAACAGCTAGGCTCCAAAATATTTGCATTTTTTTATTGTTATGCTACAAAAAATTCCGGAAGTTTATTCAACAGTATACAACTAATTTATTTTTTGCAAACAATATTTACCGCAACATATTTCTTTCAATAAAATTTCATAATTTCTTTTTCTTACAGAACCAACTGTAATAAATAAGACACCATTATTTGGAAGCTCACTACTGATGCAATTCTCTATCTATATAAAAGCCAAGTACGGCCAAGGATGGAATACTGTTGCCATATCTGGGCAGGAGCTGCCAAAAACAGCCTATCATGCCTTGACAGAGTACAAAATAGACTTCGTGGTTTAGTGGGGGATGCCCTTTTCTCTACCCTGCAACCCCTCTCCCACAGAAGAGACGTTGCGAGCCTATCCTTGTTTTATCCTTGTTTTATCGTTATTTTCATGGCAGGTGCTCGTCTGAACTCCAATCCCTGGTCCCCCCTCGCCAATCTTTCATGAAAAACACCCGTCTAGCTGAATCCACTGTGAAAAATTTCCCTCACTCTATATCTGTGCCTAAATCAAAACGCGGATTTCATGAGCAAAGCTTCTTTCTTAGAACTGCACGCCTGTGGAACTCTGTTCCGTCTGTCTGTTTCCCTCCGGACTACAACTTGGATGTCTTCAAGTCTAATGTTAACAAATTCCTAATGAACCGCCCCCCTAATTAAACACTTCATAAAATCTCCTCACTAACGTGATGTACTTGCAATAACCCTTATCCCAGAGTGGCTTCCGGGCCTTGATAAGTGGTGATCACTGTGTAAAAAAAAAAAAAAAAGAAAAAGAAAAAAAAAAGCTAAACTTCAATCTATATATATATATATATATATATATATATATATATATATATATATATATATATATATATATATGAAATAATGACATGTAAAATACATAAATGTTTATATATTTATGCACAGGCTCTTTATTATTACAATTATACTTTTTTATTTGTGTAAATTTGGCTATAATTATCAATTTCGCCTTTTTGGCCTTTTTTCTGAAATATTTGGCTACAAATATTTAGAAGAGTATGCCAACGTAATTAAGGTCAGTTATTGGACACGTTTACCCTTTTAAAACGTTTAAAACGTACATAACTTTCAGATTGCAAAATGAAAAAAAGAAAAACAAAGAATTGGTGGACCATTTAAATTTTTTAATTTTTCACTTATTTGAACTTATAACGTTCTACTAGAGTGAACACCCACTTTTTGGTCACTCCTATTGTTAATGCTGCCACTAGCATTTACATTATTTCTTTGCAATTTTTCGCACGTTTACATGGGGCTTATCATAGATTACACGCTCAGCTTTCACATTAACAAAATACCTTGAAAAAATTTGTATACACCTTACCACTAGAAAAGGAAAACATTTAATGGCTAGGGTCAGCATTAACGTCTGGCATAGCAAAATAAGTGTATGTTCCATTTATTAGAACGTTATCATTACAAATTACAGTCATTAAAAATACTACCATAAATTTCTTTTTTAATCTGAAAATTAAGCCTGTACTCGATGATAGGAAAAATTTAAAGGCTACGGGAATCATTGCTCAGGTATTTTTTGGTTGTTTCAATGTTGACACATTAGATGAAAGTATAAAATAATCACAGCACATAATCAAATGCTCATTTTATGAATGGGTTTATAGATACTATCGTTGTTACTTCAGCACGGTACATTCATTTTGTTCCCCAGGCGCCAGTGCCTGCTATTTTATCAAGCCAGCAGTGGCTCCCACTAACAACTGTAGTTTGATTGTTTTTTTTTTATGTGTATATATATATATATATATATATATATATATATATATATATATATATATATATACACACACAAACACACACAGGGTGACCAAAAACAAACAAAAGCTAAATGGAGGCCATCTAGAACATGCTGTAGAACGAAGAAAAGAAAAGCCAAAGACCCTACTGCGTTTTGATGTGATGTTTTGAATATAATAAACTAGTTATGACCAAAATTTCATTTCATTCGAACAAAACACTAAGAAATGGGGCCTAATTAGAGTTGGGGCCCGTTTTTATATCTGTATATTTATATATATATATATATATATATATATATATATATATATATATATATATATATGCATATATATATATATATATATATATATATATAATATATATATATGCATATATATAATATATATATATATATATATATGCATATATATATATATATATATATATATATATATATATATATATATATATATATATATATACACGTAGTTTGTATAGATATATATCTTTTTTTGGTTTTCGTTTCAACCTTTTCATCTTTTTTCTTCATTTCAAACTCTTTTCTTTCCTTTTTAATCTATTTCTTTCTTTCCAACTCTTTGCCTTGTTTTCCAAATTTAACATTTTTTTTTATTGATTTCTTAGAAGTTTCTGTCATTTTCTATGCATTTCTCGTCCTACACTCTTCTCATCCTTTTTCCACAGTTACTTCATTTCCATTCTTTTCATTTTCCGTAATTTGATTTTTCCCACAATTCTTAGAAACGTCCTATTCTCTCATTCTATTTACCAACCCTTCACATCCATTTCTCTCATGTCTTCCTTTTTGGTTCTAACATTTTCTGAAATCTCTCTCTCTCTCTCTCTCTCTCTCTCTCTCTCTCTCTCTCTCTCTCTTTCTCTCTCTCTCTGATACTCCTTTTCCCCCCTTTTCTCTTGTTATAGCCTTTTTCTTCAACTGCAACTCATCATCTTGTAAATCTCCTGTTCTCCAATAGCACTAAATTTAGATATCCCATCTGGAGCTAGTAAACTAGTGAAAACACCCATGAGCTTAGAATGGTCTGACAATAATTGTTAAGCCTATCATGAAGTCACTTCTTATATATGAATCAATGCACACACACACACACACACACACACACTTACATACAAGCACATGTGTACACATACATACATCTGCATAGATTTGTATATTTTGCATTTTGTTTTATTTTATCTTTTCCCTAAAGTTACTGAGTTCTGAAAACAGATTCTTAACCCAAAGTGGATCCATATGCTAAGAATCAGTTTTACTTTTTCTTTCCTTCTTTCTATGTTTCTTATACCTTCTGCTTCTGTCTGGTTGTGATGTCTGGAATACACCAGCCTCATTAAAATTATCTTAGCTTTAAGTATAGCATGTCTAAATAAATATGCAACAGGAGTAAAATGGGGGTGTCTCTTACACAGACTGCTTTGTTTTAAGCCTTTTTTTTTTTACTTTCTTATTGACCTGTTTGTTTATGGCAATAAGTTTATCAAAGCTCTTCCACTGACATTTGGCATATCATGTGAACAGGGACACGAGACTGAACTTGAGAATTAAAGACGAAAGATGCAATGAAGGAAGAATATAAGTAGATAAGGCCGGAGTGGACGGACAGAAGGACACAAAATGGAAAAACGATTTATTTTTTCATTCATTTTGCTGGGTTATTCAACTTGTTAGTTTTGTTCACTCAAAATAAAATTGCCGCAATTTCTTCTAAAACATTTTCCCCGCATCAACTGAAGACAGTAATTCCTTGGCTCTTTTATCTAGGAGCAAAGTGTAATATCTGTTCTGCTGCTGCATTTTATCTTTTCTGTTCTTGGTCAGTGAAGGAGTAATTCTTCTTGATTTTTATTTCTATTGCAATCCAGAATGCCCCTTTTTGGAGAGCTGGATTTTCCCCACATTAAAAATCGACCTTGTGTCTAACTTTGCCCTCGTGGGAGGAATTGGAGACAGTAACATTCAGTTGTAGAAAGCCGGGCTTTAAGATTCTCAATCCATAGGTTGTATTCCTGGAATGGTTCCATTGGTTTTTATAATTATATCTCATCAGCATTAGTGTCATGGAAAAGTCATATATTACAAATTCCAAAAACCGACATAGCAATGAGAGATAAAGAAAGAAAACAAGGAAAGAAGAGGTAGAAGAAAGCAGGGAATGGATGCAAAACAAACGAAGGGAGATTTCAGATACATCTTTAAACATATAAAGGAATCTGTAGAACGCTTCTAGAAAGAGTTCACTCTGGGGATGCATTCTATTTTGACAGCAAAGCAGTGAACGGTTATTTTTCATCCAGCTGCTTCTCACCATGACTATCAGCAGAAAACCGCTTCCCTATTAAATTAAGACCACATTGATTTAGACAGTGGTCGATGAAGCAATTTGAAGCCAAGATTTATATGCATATCTAAAATTATACACCTATATTTACATGCTGGTATACATTTATAAAAATACACATGACGAATATAACAATATGTATTCAGCAACATATAAATATAAACTGTCCCCTGTATTTTCCTAGACAGCAGACATTTTGAATTGCACATGTCACACAGCGCTCATCAAGTAATACCTCTAAACTACTAATTCTTCTTCAGTTGTAAATGTTAATTGCAAGTCTATACAGATGAGATTTTACTCAATTCTTTTCATATTCGTCCACAAATCTCATAACAACACTCATGTTAGTTCAACTTGCATCTTCGTAGCAGTTATTTACCATTTGTTTCTTGTTTATAGAGGTCAAATTTTACCTTGGAATTTGAATGACAATAATCCATCTTATATAGGGCATAATCATGTTGACACACTGGTTCCTGCTGGATCACCGAAGTTAAGCAACGTTGAACCTGGTCAGTACTAAGTGGGTGACCATTTGGGACTTCCATGTGCTGTATGTGCTCACCATTTATTTCAACATTGTTTCCAGTTGTCCTGGACTTTTTGCCAGGTGACAATGCTGATTCAGGAGGAGAGGAGTGGTTGGAGATTGCGCAACCCTTGCCTCACAATTACATGCGCAGCTGCCCCTACAAGGGGTATCCTTTGTCTTTCAAGACTGACCGGAGGCATCGAAACCATCTTAGATTTCCAGTACGTTTTGTATTCTTCCAGTAGAGCGATCTCCCGCCTTTCCATTTTCTCAGATATTTCATGACTATTTTCTATGGCACTAACAATTTTTTCTGGGATGGAGAAATAATGCTAGATTATATGCTTCATAGATATCTATGCAGATAGTTTCTGTTCCATTGAACTCGTGCAATGAACTAGTTTGTTTTCACCTATCTGTAGTTGGTATGTGTCTATATGGTGACTTCTGCATTCAAAGATTTTTCTTAATATTTCACCTGTTTCCATCAGTATTGTACTTTGTATGGTATCAATCATCCCTTTGATTAAATTTTTCCTAGTCTTTTTCTATGTTCTTTTAGACCTGTTTCTAATGCTTCCATTCAGCTATCTCGCATGCTCCATGTATTTGCTTAGTTTTTCTGCCTCTCTGAGCTCCATTCTGTGATCTAATTGGATGGGCAAGTTTTTAATTCTAGTAAGATCCGATTTTCTTGCTTGAATGAGTTTGTCCCTTTGTATTCCCATAACCCAGAGGATTTTATGCCATTCATTTTTCAATACCAGCTCTTCATCATTATTATTATTATTTGTACTCACTAGAAGTTCTTACACAGGTTATCATCAGAGATTACTCACCCAGAACAAACAGTGGTGTTCCTTGGAGTCTAAGTGACAATAAATCTCCTAAGATTTTCAGTACTCTTCATCTCTTTCGGTAATCTTTGCAAATGAATTTGTGTTATCACCATTGACTTCTTGCTGGCATTGGTCTTCACTAGAATCTGGGTGACAATAAGCCTCCCCCAAGGCCCCTGTCATCTTCACACTCATCAAGTTGAGGTTTGATTAGTGCTTTCTTTTCTTGATTTTTCCATCCTCCTCGAATCTCTTTGACTATTTGGATAGGGTCATTTTTTTTTTTGGGGGGGGGGGGGGTAATCTTGCAATTTTGTGGTTTCAGTCTTTTTTAGTTCTATGTGGTATTCCTCTTTTTGTTTTAATTCTATTGCAGTTTCTATGTGGCCTGGTTAGTTTTTGTAGCGCATATGGATTAGTTTCCACATATGGGTTTTCTTTAAAATTTCAGTTAACTTTTCAGCATTACCGTCTTCATGTTTTTTTTAAATTGTACGGCGCACACATGCATGATAGACTTTTCCTTGGGTCGACAGTAGTAATTCTTTGCTGGTTAGTCATGACACAAGTTCCCTGAATTTATTGCTCATTTAAAAAAATAATGGCTAATTTCAAAAACATAAGTAGAAATATGTGCCTTGAGTAGCTATGCTTCTAAGAGATTATTTATTCGTTATTGATAATAAATTATTGAATATGATGCAATAAAATCTTTGCAAGTTGATTTCACTTTTTTTCTTAAGATTGGAAAATTTTACCATTTAAAAATTTGCTTAACAAAATGATAATCAGTAGCAAAAGGTCTGAAGAATATGGAGGATACGGTAAAGTCTTGTATCCCAAGTCTGTAAGTTTCTACAAAGTCATTCTTACAACATGTGGCCACACCTTATCACGGAGCAGAATAGAACCACATTGAGTCGCCAATTCAGCTCTTCTTTTTTGGATATGAGCGAGTTGATTGCAGCAAATCTCAACAGTAATGCTCTGATTGTTTTGGTTTGCAGACCACTAAACCTTTGGGCTTTTGGGAGGGCTTATCACGATCAAGCCATTACTCTGATTGTTTATGATTATCATAAAGGATTAACTTTTCATTATAAGTTCAATCAAATTCAGTCAAAAAAGGGGTCATTGGTGAACAGAACAACAGAACAACGAACATACTTCCTAAGTTTTGATGCTGATTGAGCTCATGAGGAACTCATTTATTAAGTTTCTTCATGTTTCTAATTCTAATAATATCTGTAAATGATGCAAAACTGTAACAGTATTGACAGCAAGAATCCACTTTGATGACACTGATGTGGATTTTGCAAGATTACACGGCTGCCTTCTACCTTCTTCATGTTCACTCACAATCATCAGTGTGGCTATATGTAACAGTATGAATCGAGTCCTGGATTTGAGTTAGTATTGATTCTAATATACATTAAAACCAATTAAAACAAGCCTCAATAAACAGTTGTATATGAAACAACAAAAAGCAAAACAAAACAAAAGTGTATGCATACACACAAGAGGGTGTATATATATATATATATATATATATATACATATATATATATATATATATATATATATATATATATATAAGCACTAATTTTAGATTTACTGAATGCAATACAATAAAAGCAGAAAATTGACTTGTTGTTTACTGGCTCTGTGCAAAGACAGATTGAAGACATTGCTATAAAGGAATTCCGAGTGGGTGGTCACGTCCAAAGAAGCACTGAGGTTGTCAGAATTTATCCAACCTTAATGTTGAAGGAATTGAGATGTGATTTAAATTAAATTTGCTCTGATAATCATGAGTGGAAGTAATGTTGTATAATTGAATGTTTATGAATGAAATCCAACTTAATGTTTATTTAATAAAGAAAGAAACAGATGTGGTTGTATTAATAAAATAACCAGCCACTTTTTGTTTAACTACAGTGAAACGATGGGAAAGATCCAATTGCTTAGATTAGAAGTTAATAGTTTGAAAGTATAATTTTTAACTCATTCAAAAACAAAAAAAAAGTGATATTAGCAGAGTGGAAAATCAATGAAAATCATAATTTGATTTTTTAGGAAAATATATTTTATAGAAATATTCAAAAGAAAAAGGTTAATAAGTAAAAAGGGAAGATATATTTTAACGGGAAAAGATTAATTTAACCTAAATTATAATATAATTATAAATGTACCCATCGACAGGGTATTCACCACAAATTTGATGCTTGTTTTTTTTTATATTCTTTCATTTCCGAAGCATTTCAAATATTTAAAAGCAGTAAAATGCAATGTTACTGTGAACTATTGCTGGGTTTCAGCTGCAGACGATGGACAACTGGAAAGTATGGGAATATTGGAAAGAAATGACCTGTATCATAATGATTTGCACCTAATTTAAAAATGCAGAGACCTTAGTTTCAGCTGAATGCTCTTTAAAAACGAGCTAGAGAGATATGTGGTAGCAATGGTTAGCAGGAAAAATTCTGCAATACAATTTATTGACAAGCTCTAAAGCAACAAAAAAAAAAGTGCAACAAGATTTAGACAAAGCAATGAAAACCTTGAATGAGAGTGTTGCGGTGGTAACTATGAAGAAAGCATTTAACAAGGATCTTACTACTACTCATACAAGAATTGTAAAGGGACAACTACTCAGTGCCAAGATCCAAGCGACTACCTTATGAAAACTAAGAAAGTCCTCACCGAGCTCAAACATCCAGTCAAACTAGGGATGCTCTGGCTATTCTCACGACAGAACGTACAGAAAAGCATTTGGTTAGCTTACAGTTTTCAAGCATCTTATATGTGATGAAATCAAAGTTCCCTCAAACTGTGATGGTCTTTTAATGTGTTTCCAGTGAAGACGACGTCATGTTGCGCTCACATTTTTTAGAAGTGTCTTAGATTCTTTAGAACAGTTTTCTACTGTTACCATGCAGGTGATTACAGGAAGGTTATACAGCAAAATTCAGCTGTGTCACATGCCAATAAAATCAAAAAGTATTTGTCTGAGAACTTCCATGACTTCATCAGCCCCCCCCCCCCAACCATCACTTGATTACAACCCTACGGATTATTACGTGTCAACTGCAGTTCAGAAAGACACCAACTGTACCGCTTGCAACACCAAAGACAAACTGATTGTTATAGTTAAACCAGTGTTCAGGCATCTTTCAAGGGATGCTGCAAAGGCAGCACTCTCCAAGTTCATAAAACGACACTCTGAAATGAAAGCAAAAGTCGAAAATTACTTCAGTCTATGAGGATTTCTTCTCCTTGGAAAACAAATATTACATTAATGTTAAGAGTTTATAATATATGTTTCATTGAACACAATTTTTTTTTTGTTTAGAATTTTTGAGATAAAGAATGATAATTTGGATTATTGGACTACAGTTGTAAGCAATAATCAGTTCTAAGTAATAGTCTTCTGGGAGTTGAAGGTTTAATTTTCACTACAGGTGATATTAAGAATGTAATTAAGAATGACATCGCTGACAAATCAAACATAGATTAAAAAAAGGGTTCCATTCGAAATTCTACAAAAATTCCAAGATTCGACAATAACATACAAGATGACAAGTAATTCAAATTGCTATCATATGCATAGCTGGAGTATTATAGGTTCATCGCTTTTTACAGGCAGTATTAATGTATAACCACAAGTAATATGATAGGATTTCAACATGTTATAGATAATTCCATAGTCTGAAACTCTATGTTTCTGTGTAATGAATGCCATTGTTTTGATTTTACTTACTTTTGATTGTAGATGATTTTTAAATTTTGTCACATACATTTTCACTTTACCTTTGTTAATATCAAACTAATCTGTTTTTAGTAGACAAAAATTCTTATCTCTAATTTTTTTACATTAACTCTACTTCATAATAAAAGCAACTCTACTTTAGATGCTGATGGCTCTCCGTTTTATGCAGACTTTGTGTATAGCTTTTCAATGAAATTTAGCCATACTAGTACTTAGTATCAGAGGTTCTCCTGAAATACTAACTTAAAGTTGAAAATCTTACCATTGTTCTTGTATAGATTCCAAAAGACAATTGAAAATAAAAAATGGGGTGGGGCTACTTTTCTTTCATCTTTTTCTCATAGATAATCATATTTGATTTATTGAAACAACTTTAAAAAAACTACTACTAATAATAATAACAATAATAATACTACAAGTGAACAGCACAAAAAAAAAAACAAATGAAGAATAGACCATTTTATTTTCAATTCCCAAGAAATCTAATCAGACTTCTAACAAAAAAGAAATCTACTGGTGCTAAATCTACCCAGACACTTTTTTCATGATAGACATTTTCTCAAAGAAGTTTTTTTTTTTTTTGTGGTGGTGGTGATGATGGTGGTGGTGGTGAAGGAAGATTTTTTAAAGTTCATTTATTTGCTTATCCCACCATCTGCATTTTTTTTCAAATTCTATTTATTGTACACATTTTTATTGTGTATTCTTTGAAATCTTGAATTGTATTTATTTGAAAAAGTGGAAATCGAGATCTTATCAAGAAGATAAACCTTAAGAGAGAGAGAGAGAGAGAGAGAGAGAGAGAGAGAGAGAGAGAGAGAGAGAGAGAGAGAAATGAGGGGGAGGGGTAATTGCAATAAAACAGACCAAACAGATTTTCCGATAATTTATAAATATTTCAAATAAAATAAAGCAAAATAACTTGGCTTGGTTTTTGTCGGAAATTTTTGAGGCGCATACTTCTTATTATTTATATTGTTTCATCTTTAGCCTATTGACCCCATCAACGTCAATATTTATATTTTTGCCATATTTCTGCCGATAAGCTCTCCAGACTTCTCGTGTATTGTTCATTTATAAGCTAACGATCTTGGCAGTTTTTTTCTAAATTAATGAACAATAATGTATTACGTGATATAAGCTGAGTGTGACATAAACTAGAATGATTGCTTATAAAATATAAGCAATCACTCTACACGATTGCTTATGGCATGAATGCTTATTCATTACCAAATAAATATCAAAATGATTCGTTTATCAGATTTAAGTACATAGCAAGAACATTTTAAGGAAAGGCATCATAAATGACCAAAATAACCTGAAGAATGTTGGAAAGCGCATCGGCTGAAACATAGTAGAATTACAAACATCAACTTTGATGAAGAAAATGCATATAATTTGGATTTACATTTTTTGTTAAAATCTTTTATTGTTTAAAACTTATCTATTAAACACAAGTTGATCTTCTAAAATATAAAATTATCTTGTTGGATTTTAAAAATCAAGTTCAAATAATATTTTTTATGGAAATCGCTTGAAACAAGGCAAGAAGCCACTTGATGTAAGAGGCTAAGAAGAGCAAAATATGATTATTGCAAAGACAGGAAATGCCTATTGATCTTAGTGTTGAAGTGATCAAGGTTGTAGGTAGAAGGAAAACAGCAGGGAGAAAGTTCCATAATTTTGCAGTTCATGAAAAGTGGCTCCTGGAATAGAAAGCTGTATTAGAATGAGGTATTAACACAATAAATTGATGGTATTAAATCGGCGAATTGATGGAGACTACTGGACCAACGAGTTGGAACAGAGAAAGCAGGAGTAGATCAGAGAATTCTAAAGAACAAGTCATTATAGTATTTATAAAAAAAGAATGAGACTAGCAACATTACATCTGTAAAAAAGAGGTTGCAGCGAAGAGAATAGGTGGGACCAGTTGCAGATACGTTTCTGTAATTTATCAAGAACTTTTTAATGGGATATTCACCAACCCAAATAGTCACCAACCAAAATATTCACCAACCCAAATATGACAACAGTACTCCATACATGTTCTAATAGTAGATTTGTAGAAATAGAGAATAGCGTTAAACGTGAGAATGTTTTTAAGCTGATAAATAAGACTTTACTTTTGACTAGCCTTTTTCATTCATTTGTTACAGTCGTCCCATGTTATTGACAATATAATAAGATATTTTGCTACAATTCATTTTAAAAATTACTTAATCCAGTTCAGACTGTTAATTCAGTTAATCTGAAACATTTTTTTTTAAATGACGAAAAAAGGTCAGCAATTTTTAATTAAATAGAATTTATCTACACGTGCAAACAAATCAAAATTAAAAACTAAAATTACTTCACTGCATCCCAGTCAACGCCGGGTAGGCATAGCTAGTAAGAAATAAATAAAACTAATATTTATGATCGTAAATAAGAAGGAAATATGCAGACAAGGAAGATGGCCATTGGTTGTTTTTTGGTTTTTCTACAAAGAAATCACTATAAAAACGTTCACATGAAATCCGTTTCTCGTCATTTTCTTTTTGTGTATTACTATGTATTTGTATGAATGTGTGTACATTTTGTGTATATGTAATTCTTTGTTGCTTTCTTTGAGTATATGGTGTATAGCTATCTTGCATTTATGTCCGTGTATGTGTGTAAGTTTATAAATTTTCTTGTCTTTCTCTACATATACATACGTTTACTTATATTGCATTTGTATAATTGTGTATGTGTTTGTCATGAGTATTTTCCAAATTTGTAATTTTTTTACTTTTGTATGTAGGCTCACACATGTTTGTATGTGTGTGCATAAGCCTGTGTATGTGTGCATACGTGTTTGCGAAGGTGTTCCATCCCCCCTTCCTCCCCGTCCTTGGCCTTTTCGGGCGACTGAATGTTGATTTGAATTCTTTCTTATGTCTTGTTACCTGACTGCACATGTAAGCAAACTCCATGCATTTTATTTTTATGCTTCACCGTTTGACAACAAGAAGGCAACTGCTTGGATTTAGCAATTCTTCAGACAGTTTTCTATGCATGAATAATTGATAGTTCTTATTTATTTTCAACAAGCCATGAAATGTATGAATTGATCATCTTTAATCACATTTCAATTTCGGTGTATTCACGTTCTATAAATGCATTAAAGTAATAGTAAAGTTATAAAATAAAAACACACACACATATATTTATGTGCATATGTTTATATTGAACTATGCCAAATACAATATGTATAGATTTTCACGTTAGCACTTTAATCCTATAAAAACATTTGAAAGCATGTTTGTATATGATCTAGCATAAATATCGCATTTAAAACTAGAACACTACATTATTTATATGTTTCATTTATATGCTTTATCTTGGTTTTTGTCATTTCCAAACACCTATCAGCTACTGCACCTTTCAGCCTTCTTCTGCCTTTTATCAATCTCTCAGAATGTCATGATCTATGAACTGCTATGACACAAAGACACCACTAAAACAGAGTCAAGATATTTTGATTGAAATATCTTGGTTCTGATTTACTGATGTGTGTCCTTATTTTTTATTGGTGTGTCATTATGTTTATCCACTATTCCATATACTAATATTCCTTTTTGTCTGAAGTTTAAACTGCGTCATATTTATCTATCAATCTATCTATGAATTTGTTTTTTGTGTATTTTCATATTAAAAACCCTTTTTCTATTTATTTAAAAAGAGAATACAGCTTTGTTATATATGGGTCATGAAATTTCATTCATCTTCAAAAGATCTAGCTAATTTGCATATCTTTTAAACATTCATTTTAATTAATTCCTTTTTAGTTTCTTCAGTTTTCTTATGGGATGATCATCTTTACTTAACTATTATGTGTAATTATATTCATGCAGATATTCTACATGATCTATACTTGTGTAATATTTGTGTAAAAAGATTATAGTCAACACAAACCTCTTTCTATATATATTTATGTATGCGTATATATATTTGTTTGAACATTTTTGCCTACCAAACTCCTCTGTCAGTTTTTAGTTCACAGACATGAAATTTATTATATATGGTATTCGAACGCATGCGAAACTTTATATTTGGGTTTTAGACAAGGAAAATCGGTGCAAAAGTGTGAAAAATTAAAGAAATGAAATTTGCCAGGTGAAGGTCGAATGACAGCATTACGAATATGCATGTGTAACGTAATAGCTATTGGTTCATGTTTTAATTTTTAACCTTGTAGCAAATATGTCTTCATAGCTCAGGTGTTAATGTCAAAGGAAAAGGTAAATCATAAGTTAAACGTATTGGTTTCGATTCTCGGTGGTGGTTCACAAATCATTTTTTTTTTAACTTTTTAAATCATTTCTATATATTTGGTCCAATATAATATAATAATAAATACGAAATGTGCATTAATCAAAATATCATATTTAAGTGTATTTCATGACCAGGCAATGCCGAACGGCATGCTAGTATATGTGTGTGTGTGTGTGTGTGTGTGTGTGTGTGTGTGCATATATATATATATATATATATATATATATATATATATATATAAAAGTGAATGTGTCTGTGTGTTTGTCTGTGTACATTTCCCTATGCAATAATTCTGTCAATTTTTAGTCTACAAACTCGAAATTTGATAAACAGGATACTTAGATTTGGGAAAATCTATGTGACCGGTTTTCGGCCAGAAATTTGGGTGTTAAGAGGCCAAAGTTCAACGATTTGACCTTTGAGCACTCTACCAAACTCCTCCGACAATTTTGGGTCTAAACACTTGAAATTTTAGATATAGGTTCCTTGCACATGGATCTAACTTCATAACTTAATTTGAGCCCAAAACAATAAATATTAGGGGGGCATAATAGGGGTCAAACTTAAAAAACTTGACCGTTTTTTTTGTTTTTTTTTTTGTTTACTCAGCATACACTTCTAAACACCCGGGCAACGCAAGGCACCCATGCTAGTATATCTATAAAAGTGGACGTATCTGTATATCTTTGTGTCCGTGTGTGTGTGTGTGCGTACATTTCCCTACGCAATAACTCTGTAAATTTTAAGTCTACAGACTCGAAATTTGATATACAGGGTACGGAGATTTGGGAAAATCGATGTGATTGGTTTTCCACCAGAAATTTGGCTGTTAAGGGGCCAAACCTCAAGATTCGACCTTTGAGAACTCTATCAAACTCCTCCGACAATTTTGGGTCTAAACACTTGAAATTTTAGATAGATGTTCCTTGGACATGGATCTAACTTAATAACTTGATTTGAGCCCAAAACAATAAATGTTAAGTGGTCATAATAGGGGTCAAAGTTTAAAAAAATTGACCTCTGCAGTCTCTACCGAATTACTCAGACAATTTCTGGTCTAAACATTTGAAATTTGACATAAAGGGTATTCACAGATAGGGTAAGCTTTTTAATCGGTTTGGGTCGAAAATTTTTAGTCACCAATATATAAATGTATGTATGTATGTATGTATGTATGTATGTATGCTTGTATGTCTGCCTAAAACTTTCGACAGAGGCGACGGATTTTACCAAGATCAGTATCGTTTAAAAGTCCAACCTTTCAGACGAGAAATATCGAACAATTGGCTAAAAACAATGATATCTTCACTTCCAATTGGGAACTTTTCTACATGGGGGGGGTCGCTTTTCTTCGCCGATATTTTTGAAAGTCATCCTCCCCTTTCGATTGTCTAGCCTTAATTTTAAAAAATGTCACTTCCGGTTTGGTGGTGGTCGTAACAGCATAGACGTCAGGTTTTTTTCCCGTTCTTTTCCTTCTTTGCAGTACGGGTTCCAGCCTACCTTCCTACTACCACTTTTTTATTTTTGCTGAACGGACACATCCAAACACCCGGGTAACGCCAGGCTGAAATGGTAGTATATATATATATATATATATATATATATATATATATATATATATATATATATATATATGCATATATATATATATATAAATATATATATATAAATATATATATAAATATATATATATAAATATATATATAAATATATAAAAAACTATATATAAATATATAAATATATATATAATATATAAATATATAATATACATATATATAAATATATATAAATATATATATATAAATATATATGAATATATATAAATATATATATATAAATATATATATATAAATATATATATATATATATATAAATATATATATATCTATATATATATATATCTATATATATATAAATATATATTTAAATATATATATATATAAATATATATATATATAAATATATATATATAAATATATATATAACTATATATATATATATAAATATAGTAATTTATAAAATATATATGGCGGTTAAGCTACACTGAATATTCAGCGTTTCATCCACTCTAGGATTCATCAGGCTTATGCGCGAATTCTGTGGTTGTTTCTCGTTTTTATATGGTCCTCTTCTGTTAGGGATTTTAGTTAGCCAATCAGCTTTCTAGTATCCCCCCGTGCCCCTTCCTATCTGCCAATGGGCATGCATTTTATCGAACAAAGGATCTGTTTTAGAACTAGGTTAGTGGTTTAAGGCAGACCTTTTCCTCCTTTTTTTTATATATATATAATATACATATGTGTACATACATATATGTACATATATATACATATATGTGTTATCGTTTATGTATATTCATGTTTATTTAATTTATTTATTTGTTTATTTTCTATTGTTTTTGTTAGTTTTAAAGCTATTTTGTATCACTATCCTAGAGTAAGTTTTATTTTGTGAACACAGTTATTTGCTATTTCTCTTCTACAGTTTAATAGATTTGGGGGTTCTTTGAAGTACAGGATAGAAAATTTTTCATGGAGGCATAATTTACATGGGTCGTCTAAATGCCTACACGTGGTAGCTTGTCTTATTATTTTCCATTCGACTACCGGCGAATGTCCGCTTTCTTTGAGTTCCCAGTATTTATTCGCTAGTGTTGTTTTTATACAGTGTTTTTTATTGTTGAATGTACTTTTGTGGTCATAGTATCGAGTTTTGAAATCTAAGGAAGTCATGCCTACGTAATATATCTTGTATTCGGGTTTTCTTTCGCAAATATTGTTGCTTGATAAACTATGCTTTTTGTTAGACATTTATTTTGAACTGGGCAAAGTGTGCGGTATCTACAGTTGCATTTATCTTGTTCGTTATTAGTATTTTTATTTATGGTATGGTTGTTCTTGTCCGGGGTTGGTTTGTTATTATTATTATTATTATTATTATTATTATTATTATTATTATTATTATTATTTTTATTATTATTATTATTATTATTATTATTATTATTATTATTATTATTATTATTATTTCTGCTAGTGTTGGTTTTATTTCTGTCATGGTGTCTACTTTTTTTATTGTTTATTTTGTTGTTGCTTACATTGTTTTTATTTAGTATTTTGTTATTATGTGCTTTAATTATCATCTCTAAATTTTCGCAACAACTGTAGGATAACTTTAAGGTATTTTTATTGAATATTTTGTGTAAGGGGTTGGTTGCAGGAAAGTGTTTTTCAATAAGATCTAGAAATTTCTTGCTAAGTTTTGTTTTTAACATTTGATTGTATGGGGCCGTATACCAAATTATAGTTCTTTTTCTTCTATTTTTAATTTTATTATAGTTATTGGTGTTTTGTTGTTTATATTTGATATCGATATTTTTGTATCCACTATTTTTTAGGGCTGTTTCGTAGATATTGGTTGAATTGTTAAATGCATTTTCATCGCTTGAGTTATTACTGAGTCTACTTACGATCGAGTTAGGAATGTGTTTTATAATTGATGGTGCGTGATTGGACTTAGGGTTTACTTAAATTGGAGTAGCGTTATCTTTTAAGTATGGTTCATATGTGTTTTCATCTAAGTTTAACGTGACGGAAGTTTGTTATTTTTATGTTAGCTGATACGTCTGCTTTTAGGCCTAATTTTTTCATTTCCTTGTATATGATTTTCTTAAAGTTTTCTCCCTTGACTTTGTTGGAGTTTTTTATTATAGCTATATATGTGCATATATGTATGCACACATATGTATATTATATATATATAAAAAAAAAAGGAGGAAAAAGTCTGCCTTAAATCACTAACCTAGTTCTAAAACAGATCCTTTGTTCGATAAAATGCATGCCCATTGGCTAATAGGAAGGGGCGCGGTGGATACTAGAAAGCTGATTGGCTAACTAAAATCCTCAACAGAAGAGGACCATATAAAAACGAGAAACAACCACAGAATTCGCGCATAAGCCTGACGAATCCTAGTGGATGAAACGCAGAATATTCAGTGTAGCTTAACCGCCATATATATTTTATAAATTACTAACTAGCTCTACCTATGTATTGAGCACTTTTGAAGTAAATACTTTAAGTTTACGCATAAATCTATACTTTCGTATATTAAATTTATGTGAGTAAATGAAGTATATATAAATATATATAAATATATATATAAATATAAATATATATATAAAAATATAAATATATATATATAAATATAAATATATATATATACAGTGATGATCATATTTATTGGCACGGTAAAATAAAAGTTAAATTTTGTCTAATAAATTCTAAAAAAGGGATTAAATTAAAGAAAATAACAAAGTATATTATGTATTTTTAACTGGCCTTTCCGATGCAGCAATCGGATTTTAGAAAAAATAAATAACAAAGGAACAACAAACATAATTGCAAAAAACCCTTGTTCAAAATTATTGGCACGGCTTTGTTTTTCTTTTAGTATCAGTATAATATCAATCAATTTCCGGTTTACGTGCTTTCTGAACTTTTTTATAGCCATATTATGCTTGTTTAACGCTAATTCAGTGAATAATTTTTTTCAGATAATTTTTAGATAGCGATTTATTTAAACTATTATAAGTGACTAAATTATAATTTTCAATCGCCATGGTTAAAACTAAGGAACACAGCGAAGACGTCAGGAAGCTTGTTGTAGCATGCCATACCAATGGGGAGGGCTATGATAAGATTTCAAAGAAGCTAAACCTTCCCAAATCCACTGTTAGAGCCATAATAAACAAGTTCAAATCGCAAGGCCACGTTATGAGTTTAGAGGGTAGAGGGAGAAAAAGGATTCTTTCCCCAAGAGATGAACGGAAAATTGTTCGACAAGTAAAACAAAACCCAAGGATCTCTGTTGGGGAGATTGTTGATGAACAGAGCACCTCTGGAGTGAATGTATCTCGACATACAGTTGGTAGAGTTTTGAAGAGAGCTGGTTTAAAAGCATGTCGTCCGAGAAAGACTCCCTTATTGAAGCCTATGCACCTGAAAGCAAGGCTAGCCTTTGCAAAACGTCATATTGATAAAGATGTTGCATTCTGGAAACGTGTTCTATGGACTGACGAAACGAAAATAGAGTTATTTGGCCATAATAAAGTGTCTTATATTTACAGAAAATCTGGCGAAGCTTTCCTGCCTAAGAACACCATACCCACAGTGAAGCACGGTGGAGGCAGTTTGATGTTTTGGGGATCCTTTGCTGCCTCTGGACCAGGGCGACTTGTTAAGGTCACAGGTAGCATAAAAAAGGAAGATTATGTTAAAATATTGGATGAAAACCTGAAAGACTCTGCTAAAGAGCTCTCACTTGGTCGTCGTTGGTGGTTCATGCAAGATAATGACCCAAAGCATTCGGCTAAACTGACTAAGAAATGGCTTGAGGACAATCATATTAATGTTTTGGAGTGGCCATCACAAAGCCCAGACCTTAATCCAATTGAAAATTTATGGAGAACATTAAAATTGAGGGTAATGCAAAGGAAGCCTAAGAATCTTATTCAATTGGAGGATTATTGTCAGGAAGAGTGGGCTAAAATTACTACTGAAGAGTGCAACAACTTGGTTGTAAACTATGAAAAGCGACTGAGGAAGGTAATCAAGGCCAAACGCTATACAATTGGTTATTAAATAAATCGTGCCAATAATTTTGAACAAGGGTTTTTTACATTATGTTTGTTGTTCCATTGTTATTTATTTTTTCTAAAATCCGATTGCTGCATCGGAAAGGCCAGTTAAAAATACATAATATACTTTGTTATTTTCTTTAATTTAATCCCTTTTTTAGAATTTATTAGACAAAATTTAACTTTTATTTTACCGTGCCAATAAATATGATCATCACTGTATATATAAATATATATATATATATAAATATAAATATATATATATATATAAATATATATATATATATATATATAAATATATATATATATATGAAAATATATATATATGAAAATATATATATATATATGGAATAATCATGTTCACCCACTGGTCCTCGTCAATTAAGCAACATTGATCCTGGTTAGTACCAGATGGGTGACCATTTGGGAATTCTTCTTTCTTATCCCAATCCATAACTGAACCCAGATCAACTTCTAAATTAACTGTATATTTCAACTGATCCGAAGAAGATGGACAAGGAGCAACACTAGAATAGAAGGTAGTATCATCAGCATAAATGTTTAAAAATTGAATGATTATTAAATACTTCAAAAGGAAATCCATTGCAACAGTATCCATCGGAATTGAGAAAGGAATGGCATTGTAAGCAGATAGTAAAATAATATAGTGTGCAGAGATATTTAAATTTGCTTGTGAAACAGGCATTGAGACGAGGACAAAATAAACAAACTACATTATGTTTTGTAAATCAGTGGTAAGCGAATGGTTAGTCATGTTAGCATCAAAAGCACATTTAATGTTAAAGTTTATGCACATTAGGGATCTGTTGCTTTGCATTTGTGAAACACTGGAACGTCTACTTACTGCACACTTGGAGCAATACTATTGAAATGTCCGACATTAAATATTACAAAGACAAAATAATTAATGGTTGTAGTGTTGAAAAGCCCTGAAAGTGGTATTGAGAAGAGAGTAATAAAATAAAAATATTTCTATTTGGATTTTCAAACAAATTGTCATGAACTGAAATGCATTCTGGCAGAAAGGACTTTTTAAAATAAGTTTTTCTTGTATTTTTTTTTTTTTTTGTAAAATTTTGTAACGAATTTATGTTTCTTATTCATTTATTCATCTAGTATTTTTTGCATTAAGCATAATTTTTTATGAGTTTCATCTAATTTTTACTATTAAGATTAAAAAATAAAGTAAAAAATCCCGTCCATGTCAAGCAAGAAAATCAAGATTCGCACAGAATATTGTATGTTTTAACAACTTATGTTTTAAAAGTGAAAGAAGTCATTTAATTAATTAAAATGAAATAGAAAAAATTTACATTTTATTTTTTGTTCTCATATAAAATATTTTCTACTACTTTTATCTCTTCTAATAGGTGATTCCGTTTTGCAGGGACATAGTAGGCTGTCTCTTAAATTTCTCTTGTTTTTTGATTTTTTGATTTTTTTAAATTTTATTTCGATTTTTCTCATCATATACTGAATGCTAATGAAATCTATATAAAATCTGTTCCTTCATTCTAAACAATTTTGGATTTTTTTCAGAGAATTTAATAATTTTTCCTTGAAAAAGGTTATTTAACAGTTTCTTTTTTGACATTTTAATATTTTTTTATTTTTAAAACATTACACACAATAAGATGGTTAGTGTAAGAAATAGAGATGAAGAGAAAGAAAGTAAGAGACACGTATATATCAATAGAGAGTGAAAAAACTATTTATACCACTCATACTAAAACACTATGACTGCTTGTCCGTTATTACCTGTTTGTCACGTTATTTGAGGACTTTTTAGTACTAATAAAACAGATGGGGAGAGAGTTAGATATTTGGTTTCATTAGTGCCTCCTTGTGTAGATTGTGATCTTTTAAACAAATGCATTTCAAGTGAAAACATCATAACATACTTTCGTGTCAAAGGCAAGATAAGTAACTTTTCTACTCATATGTTGCGTTTTAACTTATTTTAAAGTGTTTTTCTTACAAATAAAAGTAGTGTGTAAAACATTATTGTTACCAAAGACAAAATAAGTTGCTCTTAAATAAGAAAATAAGGTACAGAATTCTACCCATATGAGAAAAACAAACAAAATCTTAACCATGATGGAAAGAAAAGGTTGTACAACAAAAAATCATAAAAAAATTATCCAGGCCTTATTGTGTAGATTGGTGATTTTTTTAGACATATGCATTTCAGGTGCAAACGTTATTATGTACTTACGTGTCAAGCGCAAGATATGCGGTTTAACTTATTTTAAAGTGATTTTCTTACAAATAAAAGTAGTGTACAACACATTGCTGTTATCAAAGGCAAGTTACTCGTAAATAAGAAAATAAGGTACTTGTACAGAATCCTACCCATATGAAAAAAACAAAGTTTTATCCATAATGGAAAGAAAAAAAATCACTTGTAGAGAATTGTATCTATATGAGAACACAAGCAAATTTGATTTGTGACAGAAAAAAAGTCCTACAAAAAATTTTTAAATAAGAAATAAAGTACTTAGAAGTAATTTTAGTAGTGCACTGGACGCCTTATTTAGTGCTTTTAGAGCGTTTTTTTTTCACTTATTACTTAAAAAATATGTTCTCTTCTAGGGGGGGATAACAACATAGTTTTAGTAGTGCTCTGAAGGTCTCCTTACTTTTATTTAGTGATTTCAGTAGCGCTTTAGTGATTTCAGTAATGCTATAATTTTTAAAATTTATAAAAAAACATTTTGTTTAATCATTTTTACAAGAACTGCTTTCCTAACTTGTGAATAATTGCTTCTACCTTTTCTTTTAGGTTTTAATGTTGTTCAAAATAAAAATGAATGTCTTACACATGCTTTTTATCAGTGAAATGCGGAATGTTATCTGTTTTTATTATTCATTTTTATTAGATTAGAGAAATGTAAAGTGTATGCTTTCTAGCTTGTTTTTATTTTGTAAACTTTGCATTTTTTGTGTGCAAAATATTAGAAGTAACAATTTCAAGTTTAAATATGCACACATTAATTAATTAGTTAAATGTATAAAAGCATTTGTAAAAACAACAGAATTTTGTTCAACCAGCAAAGAAGCGTCAGATAATTTTTATTTGATGTGACATTACATGATCTTGGTTTGAATTTTAAAAGCCTCTATAGATTTCTTCATTCGTTGCATTTCTATAGTAAATAATAATATCATGCTATTTAAATATTATTCATTAATAGCAAATGTAATAATGTAATATTAAACGTATTTACTATTTAAAACTTACTATTGATAACAAAGATGGCAGATATCCATGAAATATCTCAAGTCGAACAAAGTATTTTCTAAGAGGCATGAAGTTGGGTTAAATTTTATTGTTCTTAACAATTCGACCAACATTAATAGAAATAGTTATTCAGAATGAATCTTAATCTGTAGGACGAAAACTATCGAAGAAAAATATCAAGAAATAAACTGACTTTGCCTCATTATATATATATATATATATATATATATATATATATATATATATATATATTTGGAAGTTAAAGCCCTTTAAGAAAGTCCACATACTTCCGATTTTTGTGAAATTGCAACAAAAGCTATTTATATTCCATAAATTTCGGTTTCTTTTAAGTATTTTTTAAGGTTAAAAACCTTTAAAAAATACTTAAAAGAAGAGTCAAAATATGGGCATAACCTGCCATTTTGAAATTCAATATTTCAGATTTACCTTTAATGTTATGCAGTAGAACCAATTAAGCAAAATTACCTCCATTTCTTCTAAGCCTTCTTAAACCTTAAATTTTAGATATTTTCTAGAATCCAAATGATGTAATAAATTGGATTAAAATTAAAATAAGAATTTAAAAAATAATTCTAAGATATCCACCATTTCTTTGAAATTTTTAATATTTCACATTTGTATATAATGTCTACATTAACAAGATTTTTTAATCGAATACATATTTAAAAAAGAATATTTATTTAAAAAAAGAATATTTATTTATTCGAAAAAGAATATTTATTCAATTAAAAAATAATATTTATTTATTTAAAAAGGAATATTTATTTATTAAAAAAAATATTTATTTATTTAAAAAATAATATTTATTTATTTAAAAACTAATATTATTTATTTATTAAAAAAAAAAATTTATTTATTTAAAAAATAATATTTTTTATTTAAAAAAGAATATTTATTTATTTAAAAAAGAATATTATTCATTCAAAAAAGAATAATTACTTATTTAAAAAAGAATATTTATTCATTTTAAAAAGAATATTTATTTATTTATTTAAAAAAAGAATATTTATTTATTTAAAAAAGAATATTTATTTATTTAAAAAAGAATATTTATTTATTTAAAAAAGAATATTTATTTATTTAAAAAAGAATATTTATTTATTTAAAAAAGAATATTTATTTATTTAAAAAAGAATATGTTTTTATTCAAAAAAGAATATTTTTTATTAAAGAATGAATATTTATTCAAAAAAGAATATTTATTTATTAAAGAAAAAATATTTATTTAAAAAAGAATATTTTTTAGATCAAATTCTCAGCAATTCTATTAATTGTTTGGAGAAGTAAAGGGATAGAAAACCTCGCTCTTGAAAATAAATGGATTCAGAAATCATTGGAGAAATTTTATAACATTTTGAACAAAGATAGAACACATAATAGGAAATACAATGAGTCCCTTTGAAAATGAATGCACAATAATTATGCTTTTTAATACTTTTATGATATACTGCTTCACTAAGAACAGACACTTATTTTTATGCTCATTTCAAAAATATTGTCGCTTTTTTTTTTCTTTTTTACATGGAGGTCACCACTTATCAAGGCCCAGAAGCCACTCGGGGGTAAGAGTTATTGTGTGTACAGTAATCACTGGGATAGTGTTGTAACTATACAAGTGCACAATTGTTTCGGTCCTCTACTGATATTTTTATATATAGTTCCCTGCATATATATATATATATATATATATATATATATATATATATATATATATATGTGTGTAAGGGTTGGTCTGATGTTTGAGAAAATCACTTATTTTACCAATTCTTTTCTATATATTAACTGTTACTTTTTTTACAGACGATCAATCATGGGAGATACTAAACTAACACAGAAAATGAAAAGACATGCTGTAATATTTGCAATAATGGCAGAACACAGCGATTAGCAAATTACACAATTTCTTAACAGTTTCATAAAGAACGCAACGTATCGTCTTCCATTTTATTTTAAACGTAACGTCTCTCATTTCACTCGATTTTAATAATAAAAAAAAGGAAATCCCTCGAAAAGTGAGGGCGAAACCGGTCAGCTGGCCTCCCCCATAATTTTTTTTTTTCATTTCCCATTTTTAATCATGAGCATCAAAACGGGTCTTCCTGTCATGATTGCAATATATATATATATATTATTCTTATAAAAGTGATGGCACTCACCATCACTGAATATGCATAAAAACAAAATATCAAAAATCACATCGACCTATAGACTCTCTCATAACAATCCGATATATTTGGAAGTTTTTATGCACCACATATATAATCCTCCATTGTCCAGTCATCGACATAAATGATGTATAAGTTTACAGTATTTCAATAAATGTGCCGAATTTAGATGTTGCTGTTGTTATTTACACTTATTTTTCGTTTTTATATTTTCCATGTTTTCTCGGTGAGTGATATTAAAATCTCTCACTTCCAGGTTTCAGCTATGTAAACAAATCATATAAAGAAGGATGAGGTGACCAGATAAGGATCGATATGTCGCTTCTTGAAACCGAATGACTAATCAAAGACTGTGATAAATAGTGGAATTTTGGTCTCAAGCATGTAACAAAGTTCTTTGGCATATGTACATAAGTCAAGTAACGTTAGATGGTGCAGTTAATAATTAAGTTGACTGCACGACCATCTTGAATTTCATTCTAAGTACTGGTTGAACTCCATGAATTAATTTATGATTACAAAATTGTAGTAATGGTAACAAAATTATTGTATTCAATTCCTCAATATTCACCGACCGGTTAGTTGTGTCATAAATTCTTAAGACTTTAGTCTTTCTTGTTTTATTAGTTATTTTATTAGTTGAATTTCTGCAAGGAAATATTATAGCAAGATATAAAATAAAAAATGGAACAAGTAAATGGAATAATATAAATAAAATTATTATCTCCTCTCAGAAATAATATTAAATAGTTTGCTATTATTGCTGTAAAAAGTGTTGGAAGTTTAGTAATTTATTTTGTAATCTATTCATCACGTAGTAGTTGTATCTATCTGGGATACAGAAAAAGTTTTTGGTTTAATTTTTATTTATTTGCATTTGTTTTAAACTTATACAACAAAAGAAATAAAATTTTAGTTGTAAGGAAAATGTTTCTTTTTATATACTTCAATAAGAAACAATGTAAGTTATTACTCTTGATGATTTTAATTTTTAAATCCTAATTGAACAATGTTTTCATTTTTAACAGTTGTCTAGGTAGGCTTACATATTTTCCTAATAATCTGAACCATCGTTGCAATAACGTAATGTAACAAAAATGAAAATTTATTAGAATCAAAGTTTGATGTGTCAGCTTAAATGTGGTTCAAGTGCAACTTTGAAATACTATTTTTATATGTTAGATGTGTTTCTATTCATATAAAATGGATGTGTCGGCATTTTGTTTTTAATTCTAAATAAATAAAAAATATTGCAAATAAAATGGAATTAACAGTGCAACTTTGTATCTAAGTCTATTGTATCTATTTTCTGTGTTTTTATTTTTGTTGCTATTCATTATGTGCATACACAATACTTAGCAAATCTGGTGTCAAAATATAAAATAAAAAACAAAACCAGTAAATGAACTGACAGAAATTCCTGTGACAAAATATTTACATTTGATTCTACGAAAAAGTATTGTTATCTCTTTTAACCTACGATCATATTTGGACTCACATTCTCATGTGAAACAAAGACTTTTTTTTGGGGGGGGGGGGACAATTTCATGGTAAAAACTTAAAATACAATAAGTAGAATGCTTAAGAGAAAAATATGTTCATTCCTATATATTTCGCATTTTTCTGCATAAACCAATGGTCGTCAAATAGTGAACCATTAGTGATCTGTGAAAAACATTTATAAACTGCACAAAAATTGGGGTATTATTTCAATTTTCTTTAGCCAACTTCATATTCCAGAATTATAAGTAACAACATGCATATTATATATATATATATATATATATATATATATATATATATATATATATATATATATATATAAGGGATGGGACGATTCCAATATTTTTCCATATTCTGATACAATTTCCAATTTCATACTAAATTATCGATTCTGAATTCAATTCTTTAAAAATTTCAACATATTTACACTATAAAGTTGTTATTTTTTTCTGATTACCGTAAAATGTTAAATGTGCAGAAATTTTCTACAAAATTTAAAACACACTGATAGTGGGTGGCAATCTATAGATTTTAATTTTACTGGTAATTTTACAATCAATAAATATTTATTATTTTATAATAACCACCAGAAGTGGAAGATTTTGTTTTAAAAAAATATAATTAAAGGAATCCTTTTTGCCATCGGAAAATAGACACAGATTTTCCGATTCATATACCCAAAAAAGTTTTGATTTTTCCGATTCTTCATTCTGATTAATCATCCCAACACTAATATATATATATATATATATATATATATATATATATATATATATATATATATATATATGTATGTTAGGAATGCATCGATAAGCAAATTAGCTGATTATGATTACTGATTACCGAGTAATCGGCCGATTAACAGCTTTTCTCATGCGGATTTATCAACAAATTTTGTTAACTATATATATATATACTAGCAGGGGTTACCCGGCGTTGCCTGGGTGATCGGCCCCCTTCCCACTCCGAGGCGTAACAAAAAAAGTCACCCCTCTGGATTTACATGCTTGGTGCCGGCCTCCTCCCTTCAGGGAGAGATAATTCCCAACCCCACCTTCAGGGAGGAGGGTGCCTGGAGGCTTCTCCCCCCCCCCCCAAAGAAAAAAGTCACCTCCTCCTGGCCTCTTCGGCCCCCACACCCTTGGGGAAGACACCGGCTCCTTCCTTTGGGGGAGAAACTGCCAAGCTCCCCCCTTTCGGGTGAGAAAATGCCAGGCTTCCCCTTTTGATGGGGGGATGGTGGCGTGGCCTTCGTTATAAAGATGGCCGGCCAGCTGAAAAAATGACGTCATCGCCGAGGCCCCAACAAGCAAGATATGTGAAACTCTTAGACTGTCAATAATGAACAGCAATTTTTACAGACAGCGTTACAAAACTTCAAAATTGGATTAAAATAAAGAAGGAACACGATGATTTATACTGAAACTCATCTAATATTAATAATAAAAAAATAATTAAAAAAACACAAGTTGTTTGTTTAAGTATTATAAGCAATTGAATATTTCGTTGTATTATAGATTTTAAAGATTAGAATGCGTTCTTTAATTACTTATAAATTACATTTTAAAAAAGTGAAGGAACACGATTTGATTTGTAGTAAACTTGAAGTTTATTTAATATAATTAAATGAAAATTATGCATGTAAGATTATGAATATTTGAAGCAGAACACAAGCAAAACATTTGATATGAGTTAAGACAATAAACAAATATTAAAATTGAACTATTTTTTTTAATCAAAATGAATTTTTTTTAAATCAAAATGAATGTTTGGGTTTGTATTACTGTACACATAGATTCGAAAAAGTTGTCAAAAAACAAATATATAACAAATAAATGTTATACAAAGGCAAGATAAGTTACTTTTCTACCAAACTGGATATATTTTTCGTATTTTTATTCAATGTAACATGTTTATTCAGCTCGAAAACCATACAGTGTTTACCGATGTATTGGAAAATTCAAGATGGCGTCTGACTCCCTCTTTAACACGGAAAGTTTGGGAAAAGGTGTTATAAATAAAAAACTGGATAAAATACTGTTAAAAACTCGCTCAATATATGTTACCGTGACATAGCTTGACATATATTCGACGGGTTTTTAATAGTATTCTTTCTAGTTTTTTATTTATAACACCTTTTCCCATACTTACCGTGTTAAAGAGGGAGTGAGGCGCCATCTTGAATTTTCCAATACATCGGTAAACACTGTATGATTTTCGAGCTGAATAAACATGTTACATTGAATAAAAACACGAAAAATATATCCAATATGTTAGAAAAGTAACTTATCTTGTCTTTGATAACATTTATTTGTTATATATTTGTTTTTTGACAACTTTTTCGAATCTATGTGTACAGTAATACAAACCCGAAATGAAAAGACCACGAGTGAACGCGCGTTTTTTTTTTTTTAGTTTAGTTTCATATATATATATATATATATATATATATATATATATATATATATATATATATATATATATATATATATAAAAATAAGTATTTTTAAATTTTATCTTTCTAGCTTTAAAAAAAAGTTTTAAAATTTTATCAGCCGGCATAATTTATTTTTAGATATTGAAAAATTTCAGGAAAATTAATTTTTGCTAGATTTTTAAAACATGTATGTCAACAGCTTAAAAAAAAAATCGTCTCTTCAAAAGAACATGTTTTAAAGAGTGTGTGTGCGTGTGTGCGCGTGTGCTGGGTAGTAGTAGTAGTACTAATAATCTGTCCAGCGTTTGTTTTCGTGTTGTGTGTACGTGTGTGCGGCTAGCGCCAGAATGGCGGACGTTGTGTCGGAGGTTGGATTGTGATGTCTGGTGTAAGTTTCGTTTTTTTGTAATTTTTAAATGGCAAGTTAGAAAAAAATTAAACCCTTCCAAGATGGACAATAAATAAGACCATAATATTTTATGGTAAAGTTAAGAGCGTAGGAACCATAGTTTTTTAGGAGATGTGATTATTGGATTAACCAATCAGAAATCGTCTGTGGCACACACATCTCTGTTTTTATAGATATATAGATATATATGATGAAAATAATGGAAATAGCGCCATTAATAAGTAAACTGTTATTAAAAGAACATTATTTAACTGTGGACACAGGTTAACTTTCTCACACCATTCAAACACCCCCTGTAATAATTAACACATAATCTCAATCAATAAATTACATAAAAAACACTCATTTCATTTCTGTTACAAACTTATATTTGAATTTCAACAGATATATCTTTTTCCCAATAGAATATAAACTTGCGTTCATAGTTTTAAATTAAATTAATGACTATATGACGTCACTAAAATTTCCTTCTCTTTAACAGCGCCAGCCCCACCCCCCTCCTTTTTGAATTTCCAACATCAATTTTCCGTTTCTTTGTAATAGAACTGGCTCACACTGTGCACGTAAAACATTTTAAAATATTTTGTACTGTTATTTTTTCTTTCTTAATCTCATTCATCCAGAGGAAGTCTCGAAATAAAGACGAAACGTTGATGAACACATAATACGGTTTGTTCCTTTTTATTTTGTCTCTCTCTCTCTCTCTATATATATATATATAGATATATATATATATATATATATATAGAGAGAGAGAGAGAGAGATAGGGGGAGGAAGAGATAGAGATTAATTATCAATGAGCAAAGAGCAGCACAATAAAACATGGTACATAAAAGAGGGTGACAATTAAAAACACAGTTATTATTCCATGTCCTGAACACAATCGAAATAACATTCATTGCTGATGCAAACAATTTTTTTTACATAGAAATCACCACTTATCAAAGTCCGGAGGCTACTCGAGGATAAGGGCTAATGGGTATACAATAGTCAATGTGATTATAGCGTTTTTAACATAGGTAGTGGGATTTTTGTAAGTTGGATTATATAGGGGACGGTTCATCAAGCACTTGTTTACATTGGACTTGAAGACAATTAGATTGTAGTCACCTGGGAAGCAGACCAATGGAAGAGAGTTCCACAGGCATGCAGTTCTAAGAAAGAAGCTCTGCTCATGGAATCTACATTTAGGTTTAGGCACAGATAAAGAGTGTGGGAAACTATTGGTAGTGGTTCTGGCTAGACAAGTGTTTTTCGTGAAAGTTTGGCGAGGGGGGGCATAGATTGAAGCTCAAACGAGCACCTGCCATGTAAATAACTATAAAGCAGAGATAGACTCGCAACGTCTCTTCTGTGGGAAAGAGGTTGCAGAAAAGAGAAAAGGGCATCCCCCACTAAGCTACGAAGTCTATTTTGAACCTTGTCAAGACAGGATAAGCTGCTTCTAGCAGCTCCAGCCCAGATGTGGCAACAGTACTCCATCATTGGCCGCACCTAGCTTTTATATAGGTAGAGAATTGCATCAAGTGAGGTATCTACTGGAGCGGTAGAAGGATCCCACTATCTTCCCAGCGACATTGGCAAAAGATTTGATATATGTGTTCCATTTCAGATCAGAAGTAAAGGTCAAGCCCAGAAGCTTATCAAAACATAAAAATACATGGTCGCTGTAAAATAATATGACTTTAGACTTTAGTCTTTAAAAAACAAAATATACCAAATATCTGTATGGCAGACTGGTTTTCGGTTGTGATACACCCTTCTCGCATTCAGTCTCTTTCTGAATACTAATATCGCCAAGTTGATTGTTCAATGTCAAAACAGAATGAGGTTGAAAACAATTTTTGACAGACTCCAATTTCTGATTTCAAATTTAGATATAAACTATTTTCTAGATTGGTTGTTCATTAAGACCAAAGTCTACTCTTCTATCTGACGCATAAATAATTTGAATAAGGAAATAAATTTCTAGCAAGAGGGCAAATAGATACAAGGCAATAGTAGAACACTTAGAAAATGACATCCAATCTTTAGTAAAAACTAGCCTGAGTGCCCGGCGTTGCCTGGGTGTTTGGAAGTGTGTGTATGCATAAAAAAAAGTGGTAGTAGGCAGGCAGGCTCAAACCCATGAATGTGGAGAGAGGTGTTAAAAAAAATTGTGGTAGTAGGCAGGCTCGAACCCATGACACAAAGGTGGAAAAGAAAGTGAAAGAAAACCTACCGTCTTAGCCGATGTCTCCATGATGCCACCGGAAAAAGCATTGAAATTAACTGAAGTAAATCCAACAGTGACAATGACTTGCTAAAATGCCGGTGAAAAAAAATCGACCCCTCCGTGTACAAAACAGCCAAGTTTAGGATGAAGGAATCAATGTTTTAGGCCAATTTTTCATTATTTGTTGTCCGAGACGTTGAGCTTCAAACTGATACTGATCTTGTCAGGATCTGTCGTCTCTGTCGAGACATACATACATACATACATTTAAACAGACATGTGAGATTTATATTATGGATGGGGCTAAAAATGGTTGGTTATATTTAATGCTACCAAAACAACAATAAGAAACTTTTTCAACTACCAATTCTCATGACCCCCCCCCTCCAAAAAATGAACGGTCAAATTTCTCAGCCTGGCATTCTTAGGCAACACGTTGGAATAAGTAGCTAGAAAATGTTGCCAAGTCTGCTGCAAAAAAGGTAAACTCCCTCTACCAGGTTAGAAAACTTCTCACATTCACCAGTATCCTATATCTATAATCTTGTTGGCAAAGTATTTACTCAGGTCACCCCCCCCCCCATCATAGTAGTGCTTATGTTTCTGTAGCAAGATGTCTTATTCCGGGGAAATAAAAATAGATATATATATATATATCTTCTATATATATAAAAGCAAAAATGTGTGTATGTATGTTTGTATGTATGTATGTATGCATGTATGTATGTGTGTTTGTGTGTCCGCTAAAAACTTTCGACAGACACAACGAAAATTCAAAAACTCGGTATCATATTGAAGCTCTATCCTTCGCTCGAAAAATATCGAAAAATTGGTCAAAAACGTTCATTTTTTCACCCCGAAATCAATAATTTTCGACAGGGACGGGGTCAACAAAAACGGTCCTCTTGTGATGACGACCGGTTCTATGCATGCCTCAGATGACGTCATGACCTGATTTACTTTAAATACTTGAAGAACTGACTAAATTTCATGTATTCCGCGTTAGCTCAGTTGGTTAGTGCGTTGGTTCGTTATCTAAACGTTTTGGGTTCAAATCGTGGTGTGAGATGCCTTTTTTTTTTCGAATTTTTAAATTTAAATATTGAACCAGTGTTATTTAAGCCATTTTTCACGTAACGTTCGTTTTTCTGTTGTTTTTTTTTACTTATTTAAGCCATTTTTCACGTGTTCGTTTTTCTGTTTTTTTTTTTTTTGTTTTTTCGATTTTTACATTTAACATCGTTCGTTTGCCTTTAACAGCACACACACCTACAAACACCCGGGCAACGCCGGGTACCCCCGCTAGTTTTTTTTATAAATTTAAATATAATAATACACCAGCAAAAGATTATTTCTTATGCTTTTAGGTGTTGCTTTTTGTTCTTTTTTATTATTCTCATTTCAAGTTAGTCTTAAAGAGAGGCTTCGATCTGATAACCTCAGAGGGAGACAAAATTTGAATAGTATGGGAAGATGTGTGCAGAACAGGAGACTTCGATTTGATACTAATAAATAAAAGCTAAAACGCCGTTCAAACTACATAAAACTAACACTGATCCTTCCAGTGTTACTAGTCGATTCATCTTTACCTGCCTAATGAAAAGGCAGCAGAAAAAGCTTTAACTTCCGGTCCCACTCTTCCCCTTCAGATCGACTGAATCAATGTAGAGCAGTATTCACTAATATTTACACACATCTAAGTGAAAGAATAAATAAATGAGAATTAATTTGGGTTTTGATCTGATAAAAAAAAAAATAACTTTTCATGTGTGCACATATTTTGAGCATCCTCAATTTACAAAGAAAAAAGAAAAACAAGAAAAAAAATGTTTTGTAAAAAGAGAAAATCAAAATGTCTTCCACCCCAACAGAGCTGCACCCTATTCAATAGATCCTCAGAACATGGTTCCCTGGTGTTTACATTTAGCTTTATGAGGATAAAGACTTTATTTTTACTGGGTGTTATTCTAGTCTCATGTGTTTAAGAAAAGGTGAAGTTCACAGTGGGTGTGGCCTTGTCTTCGCCTGGGTCAGAAGCAACAGGATATCTGGAACACAATGCTTACAGGCAACAACCAATACAAGCAACAAGTTTTAAGAATTTACAAAACAAATAACGTATAGAACTTTCAATTCTATAAAAGACATCTTCTTTGATCAGTCATTTTTCTAGACAACTTCAAATAACTCCTTTTCTATTAATACTGATATAAATCCAGTTCTTGTAATTAAGTGTGATGGTAAAATCCACATACACAATGTCATCACACACACACACACACACACACACACACACACACACACACACACACACACATATATATGATGAAATTTTATAACTATGACTTTTATGACTTATTTTTATAAACTAATTAAATAGGCCAAATGAGTTTACATAATGATAGCAAATATGATGGCAAGATATATCTAAATCAATATTTAAAATGAACCATGAAGGTAAGTATGATAGTATATTTCACATAATATATTATTTAATTGTAGAGTGATAAAAAAGAGCATACGACTATATTATTTAATTAGATGTGGAGGAAAATTTTAATATTACATTAGAGTAGGGATAGTAGTTGATCATAATATTATAACTTCTAGATTGATCGTAATGTTTAGAAAGTTGATAGTTTAGTTTGCCAAGTAATTTAGTTGATGGATAAGAAAGATAAATTTGTAATAATCATAACATTACAATTGTATTTATAGTAATATTCCAAATATTGATCTAAATAAACTATGTGTTGAAACAAATTGATTATTATCCAATTGATGTGAGGTCTCAAATATATGAGCAAAATGTGTTAATTATTCGACTGGATGTAAAAACAATATTATAGTTATAATAAGGTATACCTATTGAACATATATTAAGATAAACTATATATTTTTTTTAATATATATATTCATTAATCAAACATCTATAAATTCATTTCGGAATCATGCATTAAATTTAAGGTGAAAAAAAATGGAATGCATAGGGTAGGAATGACTAAAGTAAAAAAAAATCAGAAGTAAACATAATCTATAATATTATGTCTAAATAATATTCATAATTCTTGATTAACTTAGTTTTAATTAAGTAAAATTAGAATTAGATTTCACTTAAATATACATTTATTTAATTAAAACTAAGCGAACATATAAGATTATGAAACTCTGAAACCTAATTATTAGGGAATTAGGATTTATTCAATGTTAAATTAAAATTATAATTAACTAAGTAACTAGTTCTAAAAATGTTTATTAATACTAGATTGTCGAATATTGAATTAGTAAAAGTATGTGAAAAGTGAAATTTAAAAATATTACTTTTAAAATAACTTACTATAATAATAATATTAATAAAAAATAATAAAAAATAAGTAAAAATTAAGGTAAATGTAAAAACTAATTAATTTATAATTAGATATTAAGCAGAAGTGAATTATAACTTAATAACTTATGACCATCGATTGAAATAGTTTTGATACTAACATTTTATATTGAACGTATTAGTGAATTAATTGATATACACTGAATAAATCATTGAATAATATTAAGTGAAAGACATTAGAACTGTATAAACATTACTTATTAGTGAGATATGGAGGGAAATGGGTTATGTATGTTAAAAGAATGAATGTTAAAAAAATAAGTTAATATATCGATGGATTTGTTCTAAGGGAGATAACTCTATCATACTTTAATTAAATTAATTTTAACTTTTTACGCTTAAGGTAAACAATTGAGCATTCGGCGTAATTTTTTATTTCAACCAAAAGTAATTATAGGTTTAGAATTAACTGATACTAAAAATTATAATTGAAATAGAAATGAACTTAATTATAATAGTTAAGTGAACTGAATTATGTATGGTCTCAATTCAAATTTATAAATAGTTTAATAAAACCATAAATGGTAAACTGTTTTTAGTTTAGTTTAGTTTCGCATATGCAAACATGTATAATAGTTAATAATTTATTGATGTTATTTTCATAAGTATGCAAACATTAATTAGAATCACTAAATTTACTAATTATTAAATAGAATATTTTGGCAGAATATTCCTAAATTAATAGAACATGTTAGTATGAATAGTTGGGTTTCGTGACTTTATTTCTAAAATTCAAAATGGAGAAATGGAAACATATTTTAAGGTATTTACAGCTTCTCTTCCAATTTTCGGATTTTAATCATGTCAAAACGCATTTTATTTCCTTTTGATGGATTGATTGTTGCTATTTCATCTGATGAGTTAATGGCATAATAGATTCACTGATTAATATAATAATTAAGTGATTGATTTTGCGCTACAAAACAGATACTGTCAAGAATTGTAAATGTCAACTGAATTAAAGGAATAAATTATAAGATGGTCAACATCAGGACCTTTGGAATATAATTTCTTGTCATTTATTCACTATGTTGCTCTTTAATTACATTGAGCTTCTTAAATAAGGATTGGTATATATTTTTAAAAAATTTATTTCCACATATATATATATATATTTCTCGTATGTTATGGCTTCCCTCTAGTTTTCGTACATAAAGTAAATTTCACAGTGTATAAGGATTATTTGATATTGGAGTTATTCATAATCGCACTGTATTTCCAAAAGAGGGGAGATATAACATGATAAATATTTGGAATCAAGTCTCTCCTTGCTGTTACTTCAGATTATTTGAAACCATAGCAGCAAGTTTTAGTCTCCCCACCATCAAGGCCAGAGATTTTTGTGGAAAAAAAAAAAAATAAAAATATGAGATTGGAGGTTAGTTCCTTGCTAGTGGAGTCAGAATTGGCTTTGTGGCCGGATCTCCCGATCAGTAGTAATTGTGTCACCCTGCACTGATGATTCCTGAAAGGATGAAACACTAGTGTCGGTAGGTATTAAAATTATTATTGTAATAATTATATATATATATATATTGGAAATACAGTGCGATTATGAATATTTCCAATATCAAATGGTCCTTATACACTGTGAAATTTACTTTATGTACGAAAACTAATGAGGGAAGCCATAACATATGAGAAATATTTGGAATCAAATGTCCTCTTACTGTTATTTCAGATCATTTAAAACCATAGCAGCAAGTTTTAGTCTCCTGTCCATCAATGCCAAAGGTTTTGGGGAAATATATATATATGGATATATCTATACTCATATATATAGTGTCCTGGCAGGCTAGCTTCAGTTTTGCTGCTTTGGGATGAATTTTGCTTGGGTTTTTTCTTTGTTTGGTTGTCTGTCCTGTGGCCTTGCCAGGCCACTAATATCGATATATCTATACTCGTAGCCAAATTAAATATTGAAATACTCATATTTTTAATTCTACGAAACGAAACTACACAAAAATTTGCAGGTTGTTTGAAGATTATAGTACTATTCTACGGTTAAAATTCTATGACAATTGTCAAAAAGAGAACCTATATTTTCAAACAAATAAAATATGCCTATATTTGCCGACATCTGTATATATCGTGTCCTACAGGTCAGCTTTAGTTTTGCCGCTTTGGGATGAATTTTGCTTAGGGTTGTTTTTGCTTGGCTGTCTCCCTTGTGACCTTGCCAGGCCACTAATATATATATATATATATATATATATATATATATATATATATATATATATATATATATAAAGATATTCATTTGCTTCAATTATCAAATTCAAACATTTTAATTAAATCTGTGCAATATGAGTCAGATACGTCCAAAGATGAAGCACTGCTGCCACATCTGCGAAGGTGTCACTCAAAACATTTTTTATTGCCAAGAAAGAGTTCAAAATCGACTTTGAAATCTAGTCTCTTCTGTTCCATACAACCCCTTTCTCACAGAAGAGATGTTGCTTATCTCTTTTTACTCTATCATTATTTCCATGAAAGGTGGTCGACTGAGCTCCAATCTCTGCTTCCTCCTTCTAAGATATTCACAAGAACTCATTTTCCAATCATCATTTTTCTATGTACCAAATGCCAGGTTGAATTTCCACAAACAGATCTTCTTTGCAAGGAGATCCTGTCTGTTGAACACATTACTCTAAGACTGCTTCCCTGCAGGATACAAAATAGTCATCTCCAAATAGACAGATTCCTATTATGAACCATCTCCACAAGTCATCCTCAGTCTTCTTATAATATTCTTCATCTTTCATTAACCTAACTTGTACCTAATTGGCTTTTATCCTTGATCGTTGTAATATGTTACTAAAAATCAATTTAATAACAATAATTTTTAATGTATGTGATGTAAAAGTCATAAAAGTTTTAAATGCTATGTGTTACATTTTTTTTCGCCAGAAATGTACACACATTTTATATTCATTGATATTCAACTTACAAAGTGTGATAAATTTAGTATCACTTGCGTTTAGTATCAACACAGTTTTGTAAGATTGCATCGGAATAGTTCTACTATCATTGATATGACTGAAAAATGTCTATTTTAAAGTTTGTTCACCTAATCTACAAGGAAAAATCTTATATACTTTTTCAGGTTTATGCTTCAAGATGACTTGCGTGTTAATTCATTAATGAACTCCACTTTACTGGAGGGTAATACTGAATGAACGATACTTGCCAACCGATCCATTTGCAGTGCTCTTTTTTGTTTTTTATCTATCAAAGAAGTTTCAAATACCAAATACTGCAATTTTACCGA
>NC_136489.1:137066739-137104834 GCF_053919585.1 Euprymna scolopes
AAGAACGTGAAAAAAAATAAATAAAACGTGACGGAGGAAAAGAACGTGAAAAAAAATAAATAAAACGTGACGGAGGAAAAGAACGTGAAAAAAAATAAATAAAACGTGACGGAGGAAAAGAACGTGAAAAAAACAAAAAAACAAAAATAAAACGTGACGTCTTTGCTGTTGTGTTCATCGCTAAACCAGAAGTGACGAAAATTTAAATTAAGGCTAGTCAATCGAGAAGAGGGGATGACTTTTGAAAATATCGGCGAAAAAAGCGACCCCTCCTTGTAGAAAAGTGCCCAATTTCGGGTGAAGGAACTAATGCTTTTAACCAATTTTTTGATATTTGTCAACCGAAGGATCGAGCTTCAAAACGATACTGATCTTGTGAAAATCCGTCATCTCTGTCGAAAGTTTTAGGCAGACATACAAACATACATACATACATACATACATACATACATTTAAACAAATAGGTGAGATTTATATTATAGATTAGTTTAGTTATGAATTCTATATATACAAATAGCCCTACCATCAATCAATGGACCTGAGATAATTTTGTCTTTACCAAGAACTTTGCAGCAAATTGTACTCTTTGCGATCAAAGCCGCCTACTCCTCTGTATTTTCTCCTGTGACTGAATGCGATACACAAATATCTGTACATGATGTTGCCAAGCTTAGCAAAATCCTTGCTTCCAGTAAAGCAACTGGCCCGAAAGCATTTCAGTCATAGTGTTCAGAATGCTTCAACCGGAACTAGCTCCCATATTTACAAAGCTGTTAAACACTGCCTTAATGAGAAATGCTTCCCAACACCCTGGAAAACTTCATCAGTCTACTCTGTATTTAAAAATTCTGGAGATCGGTCATCTCTCTCTCAGTACAGATTAATCAGTCTTTTGAGCGTCATGAGTAAGTTGCTGGAATCTGTGATAAGCAGAGAAGTGGTCAAGCACCTCAGCAAAAATAATCTGCTCAGTGACATGCAATATGGTTTCCATTCTGCGAGATCTACAGCTGATATACTAACTGTTATATCACATACGACTTGTGAATCTCTTGATAGGGGCTTCATTTCTAGAGCAATAGGTCCTGACATATCAAAGGCTTTTGATAGAGTATGGCATAAAGGTCTACTTCACAAAATCGCCAGCTATGGAATAGCTGGAAATGTCCTATTTATTAAATCTTTTTTCTCTGATAGGCTTATAAGAGTTGTTGAAGGGGAGAAATAGTATTAACACTGGCATCGCTCAAGGTTCAATCTTGGGCCAACTCTCTTCGTAATCTTCATCAATGATCTCCCATTTCTCATCAAAAGTTCTCAAGCCGATTTTATCTTAGAAATAAGAAACTCACTGTATTATTATTATTAACGCTGATGTCCCCCAGTGTTCAATCCTGGGTCCAACCCTGTTTCTGATCTTCATCAATGATCTCCCAAATCATATTCTTACATCATTCATAGACATTTATGCAGACAACACACCAGTCTATGGCGACACTTCAAAGGCCAGCAATGACAAAGATCTTTTTGATTCTCTCTCTTCTGATCTTGAGAATTTGGTGTAATGTGGAAAAAGGTGGCTGGTTAATTTTAATGCATTGAAAACCAAGCATTTCATCATAATCGCTCTGACCTCCATTACACCATAATTGAAATGAATGGCTCTCTGACCTCCATTACACCCTAATTGAAATGAATGGCTCTTATCTCTTTCCCACAGAAGAGATGTTGTGAGCCTGCTTCTATTCTATTATTATTTTCATGGCAAGTGCTCGACTGAACTCTCTGATCTCCTCCTTGCCAAACTTTTGCAAAAAACATCCGTTTAGCTACAACCACTATCAATAATTTCTCTGACTCTATACTTAGTGCCTAAATCTAAATGCAATTTCCATAAACAAAGCTTCTTTCCTAGAACTGTCTGCCTGTTTCCCAATTGAATACAACATGGTAGACTTTAAATCCAATGTTAACAAGTTTTTGTTGAGCTGTTTCCATAAATAATCATACTCTATTTAATTTACACTATTAATGATTACAATACTACCACTTTACATTCATTACCCCTTATCCTTCAGTGGCCTTCGGGCCTTGATAAGTTTAAAATAAAACTAGTATTTTATAAGCCTAGTAGAAGGAAGAAAATATCCAATAACATTTCCTTTTCCTAATATTTTAAAGTTATTAAAAATGAGATGTTTTGTTTAGACAAATGTTCATCATAAGTATTTTTTTCATTTATGAATTGAAAGCGTTGATGCCTTATATAAGTACCTTGCTTCATACATATAACAACAACAACAACAACAACAACAACAACAACAACAATAATAATAATAATAATAATAATAATAATAATAAAGACAAAATTAAAGTGATAATTTTATTTTGTTTAAATTTGAGTAGCAAATAAACAACAATAAAACATGAAAAGGACGAGCAAAAAAAGTTTACAAATTCCAAGTAAAAAAAAAAAATGGTTACGTCGATGTCAAGTAATACTGAGAAGGAAAGTCTTAATATGAAAATTAATTGTTGTGATTTTATTTGTTAAACTTGAAAAATGATTAACATATGAGACTAAAAAGTAAATAAGGTACTAGGGAAAAAATCGTTTAAGAAATGAAGAAAGTATAAAAATAATGTTTCGAAAACTTAATTGCTTTTTTTATGTTGTGCACCTAAACCAAAAGGAGTTTGTTATCTAGAGTCTTAATCTAGAACTGCGAGTGTGCCCCTCCATATATATATATATATATATATATATATATATATATATATATATATATATATATATATATATATATATATATATATATCAGAACAATCACAAAGCTCTCTTTCTCTCTCTCTCTCTCTGTCTCTCTCTCTCTCTCTCTCTCTCTCTCTCTCACCAACTCTTTGTCCTTGTGAGTGTTTCAGTTAACAAGTAAGACAATATTTTAATGAAAGGAATTTTCAAACAAACTTGACAAATTCACGTCCTTTGCAAACAGACGGCAAGAAATTCATTATTTGCACATTTAAAATGAAAAAAAAAAGTTGAAATAGAAATGGATTCAATCACAAATAAAAAAAATATTTTCTCAACATCTTCAGCATATCCATTTACTCCATTTAAATAGTCAAGCTCAGCATACAACAGAAATGTTACAGTATCATGCTGGCAAAGAATTTTTGTTTTCTTTCAGATTTTGGATTCCCTAATCCTTAACAAAAATGAATAATCCAGAAAAGTCTTATTTATAGTAAGCACATTATAAAATTTGTTAAGGATATGATATCATCAACTGAAAGCATGACAAAAATATATCGTCACTTAATAATTAACAACTCCTTATTGACAACTCAAATAATTAACAACTCAAATAATTAACAACTTAACTAATTAACAATTCAAATAATTATCAACTCCAATAATTAAAAACTCATAATAAACAACTCAAATAATTAACAAATTAAATAATTGACAACCCAAATAATTGAGGACTATAATAATTGACAACTCAAATAATTAACAACTCAAAATAATTAACAACTCAAATAATTGACAATTAAATAATAAACAACTCAAATAATTAACAACTTAAAAATTAACAACTCAAATATTTAACAACTCAAATATTTAACAACTCAAATAATATACAACTCAAATAATTAGCAACTCAAATAATTAACAATTCAAATAAGAAACCGCTAAAAAAAATAAGAAGTCAAATAATAAACAACTCAAATAGTTAACAACTCCAAACATTAACTCAAATAATTAACTTAAATTATTAACAACACAAATAATTGACAACTCAAATAATTTGCAACTTGAAAAATTACCAACTTAAATAATTAACAACTCAAATAATTAACATCTCAAATAATAAATAACTCATAATTAACAACTTAAAAATTGACAGATTAAATAATTAACAACTTAAATAATTAACAACTCAAATAATTAACAACTAAAAAAATTAACAACTAAAATAATTAACAACTCAAATAATTAAAAACTCAAATAATTAAAAACTCAAATAATTAACAACCCAAATTAAATTAACAACTCAAATAATTAACGACTCAAATATTTAACAACTCAAAAACTGAACAATTGAAATAACTAAAAAAATTAATAACTTAAACAATTAACAACTCAAATAATTAGCAACTTAAATAATTAACAACTCAATAAATTAACAACTAAAATAATTAACAACTCAAATAATTAGTAACTCAAAATAATTAACAACTCAAATAATTAACAACTCAATTAACAACTTAATACAAAAAATAAATAAATTTAGAGAGTTCCATGAAGTTCTGGTGAAAAAAGAGTAGTTTTGTTCACAATGTGGTATTTTATTAAGTAATCAGTGAAAGACTCTCAGTTATAGGTAGAGCACTCTACTGAAGCAAATAATGGTTTCCTTTTAACATCTGATGTTAGCCACTAGGTTTAGCTGTACTGATGAGTCAACGAAACATGTGTCAGTGTGTGTATATGCACGTGCGTGCGCGTGTGTGGATTAGCTCATAAAATGAAAATCAATGAATGATTTTATTTTCTTTCATGAACTACAAACAATTTTTAATTACATAAATATTTTGCTTGATTTTACAATTTTAAATTATACTTTAATTATAAAATAATAAGTTGCTTTCAAAGGAAATAAAATTCTTTTCTCATTTTGACATCAATTTTGTTCTGGATAATTCTGTAGTCTCAACATTTGAAAAATAGTACCTCCCACTGACCGATTCACTGACCCAAACATGAAAGGTTCTATTAATATTTTTCATTGACTGGCAAGGAAGAGAAGGAGGAGATAGTGGAGTCACTCCTGATGAAGTGCTTTCCCATCTTCTGTGTTGCATATTTAACCTCTTCCCTCAAATTGACCTTTTTAGAAAATGTTGCCTGCTGTCTTATGCCCCAACAACAAATGAGCTGTGTGAAGAAATAGTGAGACACCTTTTTGGCACCATCATGACAGAGAGCAGAAAATTTGGCTAAAATTTCGTATTGAAAAGATGCAAAAGAAAAAGTTCAAATAGCTGACATTTAACGGCAATTAAACTTCCACTAGTCAAATTATTCAACATGCGTTTCGTAAGCAATCGTCAGAAATGCTCATCATTAAAGAGACAAACTGCATTGATTTTTAAATGCTGTTTCTGTAAAAGGGAGAACGAGTAAGCAGATATATCATTAGTGAGCTGTGTCTTGAGTTTATTACATCTTTTGGCGACTGAAAGTCGCTAACGTTTTGCTGAGTTATGTGGAGTTTGAATTAGTATTATCCAAAGAAGACTGAAGTGGGCAGCGGGAGGCAGAGTAGAAGGGAAAAATGAATGAAAAGGTGTATGGAATGTTTATTTTCTTCATAGGAAATAATTACACATTTTTAGTAAATTATATACTTATAACAAAAAAAAACCCGGAAAGAATGAAAGAACGGAATCAGATGCTATTACAGTGATTATAAATGATAAACTAACAAATAACATCTTTGTTTCGTTTAAATATGTTCAAGGAATATTTCAAATAAAAGCTGAATTTCTAACTACAAAATAATGAATGAACACCTAATTTTCTTTAATATATTTCACATGGTATTCATTGTATTGATGCAAGCACGTCTGAAACTGTCTTTTCATATGTGCTGCCATATTTAATTATAATGGATATTTGGTGTCTAGTTGAAACTATGTCACTTTTTTAGATATTTACATTATGTTCTCACATAATCTTAGATACATCCTTACAATTCTATAAGAAACATTCCTGTGTTAGTCGGTGGGGGGGGGGCGAGCAAATAAATCTTAATATTATAAAAACTATGTAATCAAAATGTACGTAAACTGCTTTGTTAATTGTACGAAAAAAATGGATTAAATAAAACACGAGTGGCGAACTTTTTATACCACATTTTTTACTCCTTCAGTTTATAAAGTTTTTTTCTCTCTTCTTTTTATTCTGTTCCCTTTCTTATGTATCGTTTCACTAACTTCTTTCTTCAGTGAAGAATCGCTGTACATCAAAATTTATACAAGTTTCTTTCTGACACCGTTACAACAACGATCATATAATATTATAATGATATTCGAAAACGAGGCTACGTCAAAGGAAGGTCACTCTCATATTCTTGTCTAGGGTTGTCTGGTTGTTTTTTTGTTAACCTAATTTCATGAATTTGGTCTTTTAAAAAACATTTTGGCCTTAAAAAATTGTATTTGGCCTTTTTTAAAGTGTAACGTATGGACTAAATAATGAAGGACTTATATAGATGAGACAGTATTTACACTGTTGTACCCTACTAGAAATACTCTGCTAAGCCCGTTCCACAGCAAACATCCTAACTGTAATCTCAGAGCTTATATACCATTCACTGGACAAAGCGGAGGAGGGTAGAGCGGTAGCTCTAGATATATCTAAGGCTTTTGACAGGGTATGGCGTGAAGATCTTCTCAGGAAAATCAGATTCTATGGTATCACTGGAAGAATACATAACATAATTAAATCCTTCTTAGATAAGAGAAAAATCCAGGTTGTCCTCGACGGTCGTACATCTAAACAATATGATAGAAATGCGGAAGTGCCTCAAGGGTCTATCCTTGGACCTCTATTATTCCTAATATTCATAAATGACCTCCCTGACAAAATTGTCTGTGAGATGGGTATATATGCTGATGACACCACACTCTATAACAGGCACGAAAGGAAAACAAATGAACACATATCTAAAGAAATGGCAAAAACACTAGATGATGACCTCCAATCTGTAGTGGAATGGGGGACAAAAATGAATGGTCACATTCAATGCTGCCAAGACTAAACTGGTTTCCTTCAATAATTACAAGAAACCTTCTCTGCCACTAACAGCAATGGCCAGTGACTCTTTATCTGAGAGTACATCTTTCAAACTGCTTGGCCTAACGTTCACAGGAAGCATGAGTTGGAACAATTACATTGAAAGCATTGCCAGGGCCGCTGTGAAGAAGGTAGGCTCTCTCTACCATGCTAGAAAACTATTAACACCCGAAAGTATCCTCTACCTCTATAAGGCCACCATTCGCCCATGTATAGAGTATTGTTGCCATATTTGGGCTGGTGCATCTGCTACTAGTCTATCGCTCCTGGACAAGGTTCAAAAGAGAGTCGCTAATCTGATAAGTCCTGAACTTTCATCTAAGCTTCAGCCTCTGTCCCATCGACGAAATGTTGCATCCCTCTGACTGTTCTACAAGTACTTTAATGGTGAATACTCTGATGAATTGCAAGCGCTTGTACCCCCTCGATGTAAATACCCCCGACCAACCTGACAAGCAGCTAAATCCCACCCCTTAGCGGGAGAGATGTAGAGAGTCTTCTACTCCAGTAGCTTCTTCCCCAGAACCGCTAGACTTTAGAATTCCTTTTCGTGTCCCTGCTTCCCCAACTGTACTGACGTGCAGAAGTTCAAGTATAATGTGAACCGACATCTTGCTGCCCAACTCTGTACATAGTACCCCTGATGCTTATGTCCTTGATAATAGCCCCCTTCATCGAAGCGGCAATGTGCCTTGTTTGGGGTGAAAATGTGATTAAAAAAAAAAAAAAATTGTACCACTGTTGGATACCCTTCTATGGGTGCATTATTTTTATTAGTGTCAATATCTTTGATTGAAAGTGATTGAAAATTATGGTGAGAGATTATAGTTAGTTTTAAGAATAATGAGTTAGGGTTATGTTGAGTCAAAAATTTTGGCTTGAAAAGACAGGAACATTTAACCAGATCTTCCAACACTTGTTTGGTTAAAATAAAATATGTTTTTTTTTTATAAACAACCTTTGCATTAGAGTCATCAATTTTAACTTTTCAGTCAAAATATTGTGCCATGCAACTAAAATCGCTCTGCTTCAATGGGTAATGGTAGCTATGTAGTTAACTACAAGGACTGCATACTGAGTATGCCAGGTTCGAATCCAGTTCATTCTACAGAAACACTTTAATCAAACCCACATTTAACATTCTGTTTAACCTCCTACAAAGGTCGTAAATAACTGCAATGCAAGTCTCACTTGTAAATTGATTACTGATATATTCACACAGTCCGATTGCTTGATACTTTAACATTAAAAAAGAGTTCAATACAAAAAAATGGCCATCAATAGTGTATAGCAGAAATATAAAACAATTCTGCAACTATTTTTTGGTAACTCACACGATTTGACATATTTTAATAACATAGGTAAGACTAAAATTTTAAATTCTCATGCAAAATAAAACTGATAATTATAAAATATAAACAATTTTGCTATATTATTAAGGCGAAAAATCTCATATGAAATTTTTTCTTTTAATATATTTTGTAAATGCATTTTTAATATATTTTGTAAATGCATTTTTAATATATTTTGTAAATGCATTTTTAATATATTTTGTAAATGCATTTTTAATATATTTTGTAAATGCATTTTTAATATATTTTGTAAATGCATTTTTAATATATTTTGTAAATGCATTTTTAATATATTTTGTAAATGCATTTTTAATATATTTTGTAAATGCATTTTTAATATATTTTGTAAATGCATTTTTAATATATTTTGTAAATGCATTTTTAATATATTTTGTAAATGCATTTTTAATATATTTTGTAAATGCATTTTTAATATATTTTGTAAATGCATTTTTAATATAAAAAAATGAAAACGTGTCAAACATCATGTAAAATTGAAACCAAAATGTTTAAATTTTATCAAAATTCAAATAATTACTTGATTCCATTCATTTTTTACAGACTTGTTAAAAAATGCTGAACTATGTGTACAAAAATAAGCACCCAAAAATGTTTATTTTATTTTTTCACCTCCAATTTACAAGAAATTATGTTGGCCTAGCGTTCTCAGCTCCTTTTGATTGAGCAGTTCCATAGACTCTGCTGGATATAGATTTTTCTTCTTAAAACCCTTTTATTTTAGACATGTTGCAGAGTCAAGATCATGCAATGAATTTTGATTAAAATCGAAATAAAGATTTGAGTATCATTATATCTGGAGTTTAATCTCGTAAGAAGGCATAAAAGTGGTGCCAAACTGTTCTATTCATTATTTTTCCGTCATAGGACGGGTATAGTTATATATAGAAAGAAATTACAACGTCTAATTTATTTTATGATTTAAAAAAAAAAGAAGTGTATTAATAAGTAATTGAATGATATTATTGATTTTTAATGTCAAAATTTTATTTTCATACAAGCAAAAGCATTGTTGAAATTTTTAAGAAATAAAGAATAAGACATTCCGACATTCCGACAGCTGAATTGTGTCTTATGTTGAAACAGTCTGCCTGTGGTTAGAGTTTTGCCAGCATCAGTAGTAGTCGTGGAGGTTATAGTGAGGTTGAATGGAGTTCAAATCATGATTTGTTTAAGGCTTTGTTGGAAGCAGAAGGTCACTTTCTAAGGTCATCAAATGAGATCAGCCTGATAGGGTTACTATCAACAGATGTTTTTTGGCAAAAGTTTTGTGACATCCTTCTTTTGTGCTGTGTTCGGTTGAGTTGCAGATCAAAATCTAGGGAAAGACCAAGTCAGCGATTTGGTTGAAATTAGTATTTAAATTCATTAATAACAATAATAGTTTCATGGTAGTAAAGAAGAAGAAGAAGAAGAAGAAGAAGAAGAAGAAGAAGAAGAAGAAGAACTGGTGATGGAGGAGGAGGAGGAGGAGGAGGAGGAGGAGGAGGAGGAGTTTTCTTATAATGGAAACGGGCAGGAAAGGGTTAAAGGAAATACTGTATTTGCTTTTCAGAAGAAAAAAAGAATCTAGAAATGAAAACATCACCTTCGGCTTAACATGATCTTTTGGGTTTTTTTTTTTTTTGTTTTTTTTTTTGTTTTTTTTTTTGGGGGGGGGGGGTTACTTGGGAGTCACCATTTAATGAACATAATTTACAAAAAAAAACATTTACATTTATAGAGAATGGGAAGATGACGATTTTGAGCTAAAACCGTATTTTATTCAGCTTAATTAACGGTTACTCATTTCTTAACTAGTTAATTTTAGAAGGTCTCTGTTTTGGTTTTTTTTTCTAGAAGTGTAAGCCATGTTTAGTTTCAGAACAGTTTCCGATGGTTCGTTATTCTACACAAGTCCTGAGAGGTGACTGGTTTGCTGTAGACAGTTCCACAGAGCAAAAGATTCTTACCTGTCGAGACGGAAAAAATATGCGAAATTGCTACAGAAAGGTTTAATATTTATGGAGCAATTCTGGTTTCTGATTGGTTGGTAGTAGAACGTGAATTAATTCGATTCGTCAGTTCCTAGCAGCGTTGTTTATAAATAGAATCGCTCGACTGTGCAAGATCAAAACACTGTTTTGATTATATTTATTTGCTGTCCACTCAGCAAAATGTGGCACAAGGCCGGAAAGTGGTAACCCAGCAGGCTCCCCTAAAGGAGGGGCACTCCTGCAATTTTAAAAATTGCCTGAGTAACCCCGTCGGCATTCCCCGGTCGGGGCGCCTCAGGCAGCAAGCAATAAACTTGCCCCACCGGAAAACCCGGTGGCAAGGCCTGGGAGGGTGGACCTCCTGGGTATTACCCAGGCGGTGTACCTCAGTCCAACAGGTGCTGGGTCGGTCTCCGGCCCCTCACCTGTTGGGCTGAGTGTCAAGTGACGGATCCTTGACTGGTACTATCCATTTTTGATGGGATGTGTCTCCTCGCTGCTTCGGCTGCAGGAGACAGGGTAGTACAAGTCAAGGATTCGTCACTTGACACTCAGCCCAACAGGTGAGGGGCCGGGAACCGGCCCACTAGCACCTGTTGGACTGAGGTACACCGCCTAGGAGGTCCACTCTCCCAGGCCTTGCCACCGGGCTTTCCGGTGGGGCAAGTTTATTGCTTGCTGCCTGAGGCACCCCGACCGGGGAATGCCGACGGGATTACTCAGGCAATTTTTAAAATTGCAGGAGTGCCCCTCCTTTAGGGGAGCCTGCAGGGTTCCCCCTTTCCAGGCCTTATGCCAAATATTGCCGATGTGGGCGGCAATTAAATAACTACCCCATAATTGAACTTGGATAATGGGATGTGTCTCCTAGCGGCTTCAGCTGCAGGGAGACAGGGTAGTACAAGTCAAGGATGCATCACTTGACACTCAGCCCAACAGGTGAGGGGCCGGGAACCGGCCCAGCACCTGTTGGTACACCGCCTGGTCCACCCTCCCAGGCCTTGCAACTGGGCTTTCCGGTGGGGCAAGTTTATTGCTTGCTGCCTGAGGCACCCCGACCGGGGAATGCCGACGGGATTACTCAGGCAATTTTTAAAATTGCAGGAGTGCCCCTCCTTTAGGGGAGCCTGCGGGGTTCCCACTTTCCGGTTTTGTGCCACATAATGATGTGGGCGGCAATTAAATAACTACCCCATAATTCAACTTGGATAATGGGATGTGTCTCGGCTGTAGGGAGACAGGGTAGTCGTACTCGTCAAGGATCCATTCTTGACACTCAGCCCGACAGGTGAGGGGCCGGAAACCGGCCCAGCACCTGTTGGACAGAGATACACCGCTTGGGTACTACCCAGGCCTTGCCACCGGGCTTTCCGGTGGGGCAAATTAACTGCTTGCTGCCTGAGGCGCCCCTACCGGGGAATGCCGATGGAAGTGCTCAGGCAATTTTTGTTGAGGTGGGACCTCCCCTTCTTTAGGGGAGCTCGCCTGTTCTCCACCTTCCGGCCTTATGCCACATTTTACTGTGGTGGGCAGAAAATAAATAACTACCACATAATTCAAAAATATTGTAACAGTTTTTTTAATTTTTGTTGTTGTTTTTACTCATGTTCACGCCAAACACGTAAAAGGCTACTATTTCTATTTGGAAGCATATTAAGAGGAGATGAACGAGATGTTGGCTTACGTTATATTTAAAAAGCTACAAATTAGTATAGTCATGGAAGTAGGAAACAGCGAGGGAATTTCAAAGTCTAGCAGTTCAAGAGAAGAAGTTATTAGAGTAGAAGGTTTTCCTGCATCTAAGGACCTTTACAGTGAAGTGGTGGTAAATTGTGGCTAAATGGGTTTGTTAAGAGTATGTACATCGAGGGGGAACAAATGCGATGAGTTCATCAGAACACATTTCATTAAAATACTGGTAAAACAGGTACAAAGATGCAACATTCTGATGGTGGGCTACGGGGGCTAGAGCTTAGTTAACCCTATTGGGTTGGAGACTCTTTTCCGGATCCTGTCCAAGAGGGAGAGACTTGATGTACCAGCCAATATGTGGCGAATGGTGGCTTCCTACTAGTATCTAACATGTAACGTATCTTTGCTGAAGTTTAAGTTGCACTTGGTTGATCATATATACACTTAACTCTAAACTTACAAGACTGTCAAGTTATATTCAATAATTTAAATGTCAAATGTTATTAATCTTTTTAATTTTTTTAATTTCAAAATAATACAATATCAGCCTGTAAATGATCAATAACGATTTAAAGAGAACCGAAATTGATGGGCAATTTTGTAAAGCACTTTATATGAAAACAAAAAAGAAAATACAAAAACAAACCTTTTGATAAAATCTGCTTAAAAGTATAAAAAATGTCATCTCGAAAAACGATTTAACAACTTCTACATTGGAATTCCAACACATGTTGGCGTCTATATTTTTATCGTCTGTTCATATCTCTTCCAATGTCTTTTTGTCTGCTCATTCATATCTGTCTCAGATGGAGAATAGCACAAGTATGCTACAAAGCACACATCTGTCATCCTTAGTCTGAAATAAGCAAGCAGTATTTAATGTGTCAGCTCAAAGGTCAAGTAGCATGGCCTTTGACCTGATATGACCCTAGGGGGTGGAGTAAAGAGAACCTGCTACTTCTGAAGTCAATAAAGATAGGCACATTTGATACCAAAAATGAGACTACAGGGGAGTAAAAATAAATGAAAGAAAGAAGGAGGGGAGATCTTTCTAGCCCCCCCCCCATCTCTCTCTCTTTCTCTCTCAATCCCTCTCCTTGTCACCCCTACGCCAATCCCCCACCCTTCTCCTCTGTCACGCCATTCCTCACCTCAACTCTGCATTTCGCCCTGACATACATGCTACTCAGAATTACTTGAAGTGTGAAATTAGGAAATGAACCTTTCCTCGTGGATTCCTTTACCTTCCCCGTTTCAATATCACCAAGCCCCTTTTTTTGTATTTATTTCCCTTCTGAACTGGAAAGAGGGAAAATCATCCTTACGTTCTGGTTACTCCACAGCTCACTTTTCAAACACACCCATATTTATATTTTGTTGCTATGTGTGTGTGTATCTGTCTATCTGTCTGAGTGTGTGGGTGGGTGGGGAATAGATCCGGGTATGTGAGGGGTGCAATATGTTTTCTTGGCTTCCTTTTTCTTTTTTTTTTCTTTTTCTTTTTTTCTTTTTCTTTTTTTTTTTTTTTTTACTTTCATTTATCTTTAATTTCATTTCCTTTTGTAAATCATTTCTGATTTGTTATAAACTCCAATGTTCTGATATACATATATATATGTAGATATAAATATAAAAGTCTTAAACGTATATATGGCAATTAAGCTACACAGAAATTTTCGCGTTTCATCCTTCCGAGGATTCATTAGGCTATAGAGGATGACACATGGAAAATTCTGTGTACCTTAATCATCATATATATTTTCAAAACTTACTATATCGCGTATTGAGCACTATTGAAGTAAATACTTCAAATTTTATGTAGATACATGACATAATAATAATAATAATAATAATAATAATAATAATAATAATAATAATAATAATAATAATAATATAGAGACTAATACCACACATAAAATACACACAAACATACAGAAACGGCTACAGATATAAAACACAAAGGAACATCATATGGAATCATGAAAACTGAAACTTTATAATTGAAAAATACCGTATCCCTTTTTTTTTTTTTTCTGTGGGTGTCACCATAAATAGGCACAACATCAAATAATGAGGGTCAAGGAGGATGGAAAGACCGAAGAGAGAAAGCACTAGCCAGACCTCCAGACAGGAGGGAGGAAAGGAGTTCCAAAGGCTAGCAGTTAGAAGGAAGAAGCTATGACAACAATAACATCGACCTATAGATGGTCCCTCTCACCAATAGTACGATACGGTAACAATTCTTGAAGTTTTTTTGTGACTTTGTTTTTATTTCAATGATTGAATATATATATTCATACCGAATGATCTGTCGAAAATGTTGTTCTTTTACAATATAAAAAAAAAATTTTTTTAATAAGTAAAAAGAGAAAAATAAAAAGGAAATATTGTTTTAATAATCAAAAGAAATAAAATCGAAAAAAATGTTGGTTTTGTTTTTTCAACAGACATTTGTATTCCTACACGTCAACAAATAACAAATAGAGAAAAGTATAGACATTCATATATTTTTTGTATTAATTTTTATACATAAACACACACACACACACACACACACACACACACACACACACACACATATATATATATATATATATATATATATATATATATATATATATATATATATATCCCACAATTATATAAATGCAACTTTGTCTGTGCATGTGTGAGTTTGTTCCTTATAGATTTCAAAACAGTTGAAAAAATTTTATGTAAAATTTTCAGAAATTTGGTAATCGGAATGATCTTAGTTAAGCTTTGTCTCAAAATAACCCCAATAATTACTGATAATCAAAATCATTATTTTAATTTATCTACCATTGGTAAAGCCATTTTTTTCATGTCGTTGCTTAGCAACAATGATAGAACAATGGGGCATGAAAATTCTATTGTGGGTAAGTTGATTGCATGTTTTTGGGGTTTTTTTTGCATTACATGGTCTGTAGGTTCAAACTCAGCACGTAAATTTCTTAATTTTTTTCATTAACTGCAAAGAATTTTAGAAGACTTGAACATTTATGGGTGCTTTTTGGGGTCTTTTTTTTTTTTGGTTTTTGCTTGACGTGGTCTGTAGGTTCAAACCCTGCGCATAAATTTCTTAACCTAATGTTGTTGTTTTTTTTCATTAACTGGAAAGAAGTTTATATAAAATAATTTTATAAAAGAAACAGTAGGTCCTCTACAGTGTAATGTAGAATAACATATTTTGGACTAAGTTACTGCATGGAGCTATGTGAAGCTCCCCCCCCCCCTGAACGATTTCACGGATTTCGATGACAATAGAAATATAAGAGTGTGAAATATTCGTTGATCATCATTCAATCCCGGGCAACGTCGGGTCTCCCTGCTAGTATTAACATAAATATACAGATGACTTATAAACGTTTCTTTTCTCACTTTTGAAACTAGGTCTAATCATTTCATGAAACTGCCTCAAGGTTTGTACATTTATGTTAATAAATACCGTGATCTTATACTTATAATCGAGCACTCTGCAGTTGTTTTGCATACATGTTTGAATTGCAATATATATTATTGTTGTTTGAATTGCAATATATATTATTATTGTTATTTGAATTGCCATATATATATTGAATAAAAATTCAAACTATATATATATATATATATATATATATATATATATATATATATATAGTTTGAATTTTTATTTATATACACATAAAAATTTATATTAAAAAGTAAAAGAAATACTTAAATATAACTCTTGTTATAAACACAGTCGCTTCATTGGATTAACATCTATGAACTAACAACTATGCAAACAATGTATATGTGTGTGTGTGTGTGTGTGTGTGTGTGTGTGTGTGTGTGTGTGTGTGTGTGTGTGTGTGTGTATGTGCGCGCGTGTGTGTGTGCTATGCATCCCAGTGATTTTTTGAGAAATAAATGCTTGATACCACTCCTATTATATAGAGTTGAAAAGTTTTAGTTACAGATTCAGCTTAATATCCAATTTTATAGAACAATATATATATATATATATATATATATATATATATATATATATATATATATATATATATATATATATATATATATATAAAATGCCATATGTTTGACTTAGGAAATCAATATTTATAACTTACAGAGAAAAAATATACTTAATTCTTACTTCTTTTTTTAATTTAAAGTTACTCTCCTTCTCTGGCCATCTTCAATTTCTTTTTCTTTTTCTTTTTTTTTTTTTGCTATCTTTTTTCTTATATCCACTCCTCTTCCCCTCAAGGTGCCCCTTTAAGGGTTTTCTTCTCAACCAATTAAGAAGGAAGGATTAAAAACATGAGACAAAAACATCATTTTCCCATTAATCAACTCTTACTGACAACTTTGGAACACATGAGAGACAGGGTTGTGTGTGTGTGTGTGTGTGTGTGTGTGTGTGTGTGTGTGTGTGTGTGTGTGTGTGTGTGTGTGTGTGTGTGTGTGCGCGCGTGCGTGTGTGTGCGTGCGCGCGCGCGTCTCTCTCTCTCTCTTTCTCTGCTACCCCCAAGCAAACACAAACTCACTTTTCTCTCGTTTTTTAACAAAGAAATAGATCCAGGTAGAGTATAAGCTGAGTTTTAAAACATAGTAAAACCTAAACTATTTAAAAGATTTGTTACTAATATAGTATAAATGTATTATAGTAATCCTGCAAACAACCAGCTATGATATTTTATACTAATGCGTCTTCACTTACCAAAGTCCAAAGGCTATTCGAGGATAAACTTAATGAGATTGTAATTTGGACGATGAACAAGACTGGATTGAAAATGGTAGATACAAAGAGAAGGATTTGATCACTTTGTTGACAATTTACTCGGAGATGACTATGTTGCAATCGGCCGGGAAGCAGTCTCATGGTATTGTATTCCCCAGATGGAAACTTATTAGAAACAAACTCTGTTTATGGAAATTTAGTTTGGTTTTAGATACACAAAGGAAGAGTGAACAATTCATTGCAGTGGCAGTACTTTATAGACTTTATTAAAGACTCGAATGGAAATGATTGTCATGTATTCGGACTCTTACATCGAGAGAAGTAACTTTTCAGAAATTTAAAGATTATTCCCCTTTAAAAAGATTAAAATGGGTGCAGATGAAAGGAGAGTACGTGCACTTTTAGGAAAGAATGAAAATCCAGGCAATTCAAGCAGATTTCATTTCTATGACATTTTTAAACAATTTAAGAGGACAAGAGAAAATTATCGAAGTAGTTATCTATACTAATGTTTTAGGGATGTGATAAGAAAACAGAGCTCTATACCAAGATCAAAAACACTTTTAAGCAAAAACTTGTTTTACCAGTATATCAAAAAAATGTTCCTTTCTTCCTCCATTTGTCTATTATCAGACTGAACTTCCATAGATAGAGCTTTTTGCAAAGGCTTTCTATCTGTGGAACTGCAGGTCTGCTTCTTTGTTAATTACAACTGGGTTGTCTTCAAATTCAATGTCAAAAAATTCTTGTCATAAATAATCAAACGAAGTTCATAGCATTGATCAGTGTTTCTCTGCTGCTAACCGTTTCTATTAACCTCCTTATCTTCAAGTGGCTTTGGCCTTGATAAATAGTTATCCAATAGTAAAAAAGGATAAAATTGTATGAGAAATTCAGATGGTGAGTGTAGGGGGAACATAATAAGACAAAAAGGTTTTTATCTCTGTTCCATGAACATTAAACCTTTACGTTTTTTAAATGAAAAGTGTGAAAATTTAAAAAAATAATACAAATGAAAAATCATCATTCTTTACAAACCAGGCTAGATTAATAGTGGAAGAGAGGGTCCACCATGCATTTTAAGCCAGACTGTGGTCATCATTCATTCCAGCTGGAATTGGGAGTACATAGAGGTAAACATTCCATTCAGGACATTAGTCATTCATTCAAATGTTGGACATAAGAATATATAGGTATCATCATTTATTTCAAGTCAGGCTGAGAACAGGAATACATAGAAGAGTCTTCATTCATTGCAGGGAGGGCTTCACATAGGAGTACACAAGGCTCATTCCAGGGCAATGCTGAATATGTAAGCTAATGTAAAAATAAATAATTATTCTATAACAGAAGTAAGACATTATTCTTATTTTTTCTCAACATTCAAGTATGTTATTACTGATTGCTATATTGAACAATTTAGCACTGTGAATCAATACTTGACCAGCTTTTAAGTACATCATTCAAAAAACTGTCATTGATCGAAAAAACTTACTATCAAAATATTAATAATATTTAAGTCATAGATTTATTATGGTTTACAAAAACTTATATGGGTATAAACTAAATTATTCCATATAAGTAAATAACAAAAATTCAATTGTCAGAAAAAATCAGTCAGAATAATGAAGTCCCATATATATATATATATATATATATATATATATATATATATATATATATATAATTATTTCCACATCACATATAAAATTACAGGTAACAAAATTAGTGGGAGTTCATGCTTGATCAAACATCTTTTTAAAATGTATTCCAACCATATTAGTCCTCGCACAAAAGAGCAGGACACAAAATGTTTTAAATAATAATAATAATAATAATAGAATAACAATAACAAAGACTTTCGCTGGCGAGGACTACTATTGACCGTAACCAGTTATACAGTCCTTTTGAAATTTTCATCTCTATTTTTCTCGTTATGTACTGAATATTTGTTAATGAAACCTATATGAAATATGTTCCATATTAAATTTTAAAGATTTTCTATTCTGGAAGAAGTTTTAAAAAATTTAATCTAAAAAAGTTATTTTAAAGTTTTTGTTAAAAAAAATTCAGATTTTCTCATTATTCAGACCTGTATTACAAAGAGGGGGTTGCAAAAATAAGTTGTGGTGTGAGGAGAAATACAAACCGAAACAGGGAGAATATTCAGACCTGTAATAATACAAAAAGGGGGTTGCAAAAATAAGTTGTGGTGTGAGGAGAAATACAAACTGAAACAGAATATTCAGACCTGTAATAATACAAAAAGGGGGTTGCAAAATAAGTTGTGGTGTGAGGAGAAATACAAACTCAAACAGAGAGAATATTCAGACCTGAAATAATACAAATAGGGGGTTGCAAAACTGAGTTAAAATTTAAAAACATTATCTTTCATCTAGCAATTAATGATATAGATATAAAATTTTCAATCATTTTTTTTTAAAGTGCAACAGAATGTACATTACATAAAATAAATCCAAGGTAATTTTTTGATTCAATTTAAATTAAATTTTTATACCTTACTTTGTAAAATTTATAAAAGTGCACTTTGAAGATAAATAAATTTCAAATTGAATCTTGTATATATATATATATATATATATATATATATATATATATATATATACACACACACACACACACACTTATAAAATGCAAACATTTTCGGTCTGTCGACTTTTCTTGCTTTGCCCATTCATTGCAGAACTAAAAGCCATACCAATTATGAATTGTTGTAACCTGAGTTTTTTTTCGTTTTTTTTTTTTTTTACATGGAAGTCACCACTTATCAAGGCCCGGAAGCCATTCTGGGATAAGGATTATTGCGTGTAAAGTAATCAATGGGATAGTATCGTAGTAATCATTCGTATTGGAGATTTGATAAAGTATCTTACTTAAGGGGACGGTTCATCAGGAATTTGTTTATGTTGGACTTGAAGACATCCAAGTTGTAGTCAGGTGGGAAATAGGCAGACGGAAGAGAGTTCCACTGGCGTGCACTTCTAATAAAGAAGCTTTGTTCATGGAATCTACGTTTTGGTTTTGACACAGTTAAAGAGTGGGGAAAATTTTTGACAGTGGTTTCAGCTAGATGGGTGTTTATCGTGAAAGATTGGCGGGTGGGGGGGGCAGGGATTGGAGCCCAGATGAGCACTTGCCATGGAAGTAACGATAAAACAAATTTGAAATTGCGACCAAAATATAGGATTCATCGCAAATAAGATGATTCTCGCTTTTAAACTGTACAGAAAATAACCTTGCTGTTGTTTTTTATTTAATAAATAATTGATTTTTTAAATTAATGTTTCGTCAATTTATTTTAATGGCTCTGTTTGATCGTGAAAAATGTTGAAAAGATATGCCTTACTGATTTTCTTTTCTGTACTAATAGACAAAAAGATTGGACCTTTTCGAGATCATTAACAATTTAATGATTCCAAAAGTGCCCAATTTCATATATCACATTTTATAAACTACATGACTTTTTTTTATGGTACTCCTGATTTAATCCCTGTTTACTCCTATTCTATCAACTATGACCGGGCAGAAGTCTTAAGTAATTCTTCATTGTATTCTTAGTATCTCCTTCAACCTTCAATCTGCTGAAGACTGTCACGTAGAACTGATTATTATTATTATTGCACCATGGATCCAAATAATATATTTTTTCTGATCCACAACGTTGATTGGGTATGTTATATTTTCACATCGATTTTGCCATAGTTGTCAATGTTTTTGATTGTTTTAAAAAAAAAAATGTTTGATCAAACATAAACTCCCACTGATTTTTTTTTTTTACTGAGATATAAGTAAACACAAAATTGTATCAACTAAAAAATTCAACAAATTTAGTTCATCAAAAAACTCTTTAATGAAACTTTAGCTGCACAACATTCAAACTTTTCTCTATATTCTTCAGTTGTCTTATTTTATTTAATGTGTGATCTCTTTCACTGATTAAAGGTTTAAAGTGTTTCTCATGATTATCAACTGTTCGCGTGAACGGATATTCCAACTAGTCATATTATAAATCGCTAATGAAAGAGGATTTATTTGAACAAATTGTTTTCTAAAACTTTTAAATGGATAAGTGGTTGAGCCTAACTCACCGTTTAAAATATTATTGCATTCATTATTAGAAATAAGCAGGTTTTTATCATTTAATGATTGTAAATTTGCTTACGATGAAATCTATTGAAATGTCTAAAGTTATTTTTATATTCTATAACCAAAATACAAAGTTGTTTTTTTCTGTTTTCAATATTTTTGTACAACAATATTAATATAATAATATAATGTATATCATAACGTTATGATTATCTTCATACAGGATATGTGAGATATTTGGTACGTTGGCATTTCCGTTTGTATAAAAACTATGAAGTTGCATTAAACTTCACTTACACTGACTTAATTATTTACAGTACATACCAAATAAAATGCCATTATTTTTTAAATACTTTAAATGAAAGTTTATAATGAAAGCTAAGGACTTTAAGTTAAAAGAATGTACAATTCTTCTAAAACATCAGATATACAAAATTTGGATTTGATAAAAGCGGGACCACATCCACATCACTTCTGTTAATTAATTTCTTTGTCACCATGAAGAACAATTAATAATTCTAATTTCTGCAAGTGACACTGACTTATATTTTCGGTACACAATGGTGATCAAAAAGTAGTGCTGAAGTTTTTGTTCAAAAGCGAAATGGCTACACTGATACGACTCAGATCTAAACTCTAACGAAAATTTATGAGAAAAAGTTTTAAAAAATTAAAATTTATGAGAAAAAGTTAAAAAAAAGAAAAATTTAATGAAGCAATTTTAAAATGTTGAAACATTGGGAAAAACTATTAAAGAATTGTGGATGAAAAAAAAAAAACTTTGAGATAACTTGATTATCCAAGTTTTGATTGAGAATAAATGAGGAGCATAGAAAAAATACTAACATTGTGACTGAACTCATTAATATCTATCAGAACATGATGATCACAAGATTGTTTGCAAAATAAATATGAGCTTTCAATTTTTGGTCACAGGGCTTTATTTATGATTAAGATAATAACATAGGTTTTATTTTTTTTGTAAAATCTCGACATAATTTGCTAATATTGTTACATCAAATAAGTAATTTCTAACCTCTTCCAATAATTAAGAGACTAAACAAAATATTCACATTTTAATTGGATAAATACTATCCATCCATTTTATTGCTTTTCTCTTTTCGTACAAATGGAACATTTCAACTAAAAGAAAGCTGCCAATTTCTTCTAGAGCAGAGATATTTGATCCCTAAACTGGGAGCAACCTCAGTGAGTGGAACATAAATTTTTTTTCTTTCCAATATTTTCTTCACTATTCTTCACATGTCTGCGAGTGAGGAATGGTTCTGACAAATCAGCCACCATAACTCAGCATTTGACAAAAACAAGAAACTTTAACAAATATGAGAAGAAACATGTTGAGTAATAAACGTGAAACATTTCTTTTAGTAAATTTAGAAACGAAATGTTAGAGCAACACAAGGAATAAATCTTTCTATGGCATATACTATTTATCAGGAAATGGTTTTGTCGTATATCCATTAATTTTTTTTGAGGGGGGGGATACACTTCAATTCTCATTATTTGAGACATTTTTCCTAATCTTAATAGAGAAAATATAATTTTGTAACCTTATATTTTTGCCTTAAGTTTTAGTATAAGGAATCATCGTTATTTACATTTTCTTTTGGACTATTGTCTTCATCAGTAACGATATCTATATTACATTTCGGTTTATGTGTAGTCAAACTTTCTTCAGGTTTATTGGGGTATTAATTCAGCGTTGCTCATGTAGAGATACCCTGCTGGTCGGAAATAGTTTAAAATATAAAATCCTGCTTACAATTTTGCCTTAAAAGAAAAATTAAAAATAACATTTGTAATAATGAAGTCAACTAATAAACAAAGCTGTTAACGTGGTGGTGTTTTATTTACAAAAAAATACTTATTTTCACATACAGCTGTAAAACGGAAAACGGCTTTCAACATTTATTTTAGATATAAATAATTATTATACCAATAAAAATAATTATTATACCAATAAAAATAATTATTATACCAATAAAAATAATTATTAAAATGATTAAATCTTTTTTAAAACATCTATTCTTCGCTGAAATATTATTTGTTTAATTTTATTTTTGTTTATGCAATAACAAAAAATAAAACTACGTTTTTAGAATTTCGTTTCTTTATGTCTTAGTTATTTTATGAACCTAACCGATAACCGCCTCTCATGACCTCAGATGGAATCAAAGGAAAATTTTAATTTTGTCTTTACATTCTGTGAAAAATTTAATCCTTATTGAAACTTATTTTCATCTGTTGTTAACATATCGATTATTGTGAAAGACACAAACAATTAACCTTTTAAGAATATGATTTCCCGAATTTAACTAAAATTGTTGTTGATTATTTGTGTATTTCGGCGGTTTTTATTAAAATCAGATCAACTGACGAGTTTGAGTTTATTTCAAAAATGAATTGGCACTCAAACAAACGTGACATAAGTAATTACATGAAATGTGGTGATAATATTTAAAAAAAAAAACACTAAAAACACTACTATTTAAATGAACAGTAGACATGAAGTAGGGCAGAGCAAATTGCCTGAAATTATGTTTAACTTGAGTAATTAAATTAAACTAATTTTAATTTAAAATTAAGCATCTACCATAAATCAACAAAAAATAACCACATAAAAAAATTATACAATCCAAACAACCGCTTAATATAACTTTTGATTTCACATTTTCTCTCAAATTATTTTATCTTGTTTTGAAATATTTTGATATAAATAAATTAAAATCTGAGGAAATGGAATTAGAAAAATGCTTCTTTTAAAATGTTTAATCTGAAAAATATGTGTAACTATAATGAAGAATTTTCTTTTGTGCTGTTTTGAATGAATAGAATGTTCATACTGAATTCAAAATATAGTTTTAATTCAAAATGGAGGAAAATGAAGTTGGACGAAGTTCTTAAATTCCGTGAAGTCCTCTTATCTTTGCTCACATTGATTCTGGCAAGTTTTGCATTAATTAATGCACACATGAAGTTTCTCTTTTGTCTTATCATTTATAATAACTTTTTAAAATTTCCTCCATACCCACAACTCTCTATTCCTGTGGATAGATTTTTCAGGCAAGCAACAAAAAATCATGGAGACAGAGCCATAGTATGAGAGTTGCTGCACTTGCTTGCATGTTTTTTTTTGGGGGGGGCGAAAAGTTTAGCCTTCCATGAAAGTAATGATATCATCATAGCAATTAATTCCAACATTTTTAGATATGTTTTTAGTCAACATTAGACATTTAACTTTTTAGCAAGATCGTAACTGAAAAAACAAATTCAGTCCCATTATTTTTATTGTATTTTATTGCATCTCATAGTTAATAATTTTTTACTATTTTATTTTGCCTAAGACTTTGACGAGATATACTTTATAAAAGTTTGTATCTTATAATATTTTTACTCAATTAAAACAATTTTAATTGAATGAAAGCATTATGACTAAAGATACAAACTTTTATAAAGAGTATCTCTTTAAAATGAAATGTTTTATGCATGTCTTTATATAATTAAGATTATATAATTAAAAGGGTTTAATTTAGTGCATTGATACAATTTTCATTCAACCTAAGGTATACTAAAATATTCCTCATAATAATACAAGAAATTATTTAGTTTGTTTCCAAACTTCTTAATTCAAGTGATTTGATTTTGGAAAGACGCCATTAAAAGAGTTGGAAAATTAATAAAAGTGCAAAATATTAGAGTGCAAAACGGGAGCACAATTGAGGTTCAGATTCACTGAGAATGAAACTGCAGGGAAAAAGCACAGATGAATGGAGTTTATAGCTTCAACATTCCAGTGCCACAAACTCCTGAAATAATACTTTAAAAAAAAAGGGTAGAAAGGTGTAGGTGTAGGTAACAAGTAGCACCTCTTTTACAGTCGCTTATTCCAGTTTGTCCAAGTGTGTTTATTTTTTATTTTATTTTTTTTTTTTTTTACAAAGGAGTTATCACTTATCAAGGCCCGGAGGATAATGGTTAATGTGTGTACGGTAGTCATCGGGAGGACAGTGTAGTGATCGTTAATGGTGAAAATTTGGTATTATTTGATTATTTAAGGGGACTGTTCATCAAGAACGTGTTTATGTTGGACTTGAAGATGACAATGTTGTAGTCAGCTGGAAAGCAGACTAATGGAACAACATTCCACAGGTGGGCAGTTCTAGGAAAAACGCTTTGTTCATGGAATCCATGTTTAGGTCTAGGCACCAATAGAGAGTGGGGAAAATTATTGTTAGTAGTTTTAACTTGACAAGTGTTTTTTTTTAAAGTTTGGCAAGGGGTTTTATCAGTATTTAAACAACTGGTACTAATATTTGCATCTTCCTATATCTTTGTTAATAAATTTTTATATATTTGTAAGTGAATTTTGGGGATCTGCATGAAATTTCTGACATAAACTTTTATTTAATCCATAGAAGATAGATTATACTTGTTCTTTTAGCCATGATTAGGTAAAAGTCTTGAATAACAGATAAGGTGCTAAGTAATAATTAGTTCTAAATGACAGACGTCTGAATGTTGATATTTCAATCTTTACTACATGTGATATTATTATTAACTGAATGAGAATAATCTATCCCAGTGTGTTAAAACATTCCACATTGGAAATTCCATACAGAGTCCCGAGTTTGACAAAACACATCTAAAAAAGATCAGAGGTTACATCGGCTGAAACGTTATGAGAATAACATCCAAGAAGAAAACTGAATAATTCAAATGATACACACTACAAACATAATAAATGCAATTATTTTAAGAAAAATACTTACTAGTTAAATAACATTCGTGGAGTAAACACTAATAATCTAATTAGATCAAATAAGAAAAATTGATTGACAACATTTGCACAATTTCTTACATTTCGATGTGTTCCTTTCAGTGCCAAATACTCGACTCCTTGTCCTCTCCAATTCGATCTTTATATAACGTATTTTCTCCCACATATGCAAATGAATGCATATCAAACCACAACGCTAATATATATCAACAGAGTTTACTGTTTTAACCATTATATCTTGTTGTTTAAGTTAAGTGGCTCTTCCTTTTCTATATTTGAAATTTGTTGCTTTCATATTTATTTTCTATGAAATTCTTAAATGAAAAACAATTATTCTATTGATTATATCGATTTATTGATTGTTTATTGATTTATATAAATTACTAATAATGATCAAACCAATTTTACTATCCATTAAAAAAACGTTTTCCTTATCTTTTTTCAGTTAAAAAACATACAAATAAATACTGACCAATTTAAAAGTAATAGAAGATTCCATATGATTTTTAGTGGAAATGTTCAAGAAAACCTTATTTGACTTTTATGTCTAGTTTCAAATAAAAGTATCTAGAGTGGTTGCAACTATTCAAATGATCTCGAATGATTAATTTTATTTCTGGCAGTACTTTTGAAGTGTACAGACCCAGGTGCAGAATGATTGATGGGGTATGTTCTTAGGATCCACTGAAGCTCTATATAAAGGTGTCAAGAGTTGATGGTTCGTTTGACCACGTGGCATAGGAGATATGCTGTCAGCTTTTGTCTGAATTTTAACTTAGACATACGAATAATGTGAAGATTCTGATGAATAAGGACTGAAATCCTTCATCCCTATCAGATGGTGGTCGAGTAATATATACTTTCATATATATTTTTTTCACTAAAAATAAATGTAGTTAACATTAAAAATTATGAGTTATTATTATTTATTTATTGAAAAGATGGATAATATAACATAATACTCATCAGACAATGCAATACTAAGTTGTCAGACATCTTTTGCTACTCGTACTATGAGACTCAGTTACATGTTTATTTAGAGTGGAGATGAACGGCGCCAAGTAAATTCTGATGCCTTGAGAGATGCCATGAAACTAAGAAACTCCTGCTCTCAGTTATTTAGGGGGGGGGACCCTCACTCATTTATTTGCTTGATCGTAGTGAGTGTTGTTTTCACCAAAAACTCTCAAATCCACAATATAAAATCATACATAAAAAGAACTAGGTGTTGTATTAAAAATAATCATTGTTTTCAAACAATAGAGACGAATATTTAATTAATGAAATGTCCTTCTGCAAAGAAATATGCAAATTAATTAACTTCACGATTTCTATCATATATACATGATCAATGATAAATAATAAATGTTATAAATTTTAAAGCTGAAATCAGCGTTTGAATCTTTCTTAGAACAGGAAATGGCGCGACTTCAAAAGTGTACAGATAGTTCAAGATTAATTTGATACTTTTTTCATATTCTTTGATTTCAGAACGATTTGAAATATTTAATAGTGGTAGAGTGCAATGGATTTCTGTGCGGGATGGGTTGAAAGCTATCTGGATCATGATGATTTGTGTTGATTTAAAAGTTCAGAAATCTTAGCTGCATCTCAGTGCTCCTTGAATATCTTCAAAGTCATGAAATGTGAGTTGGAAAATTGTGCCGAAGATGTAAATGCAATGGCTAGCAAGAGAGATCACAGCAGATATTCTTTGTCTACACAACAAAATGTATCGGGAAGGTGAAAAAACATGAAACAACATCTAGGTAAGGTAATGCAAATTTCGGCAAGAACGATGGAGGGTGTTGGGTTTAGGTGCAAAAACTGCTGAACAAGGCTCTTCACTTCATACAAGAGTCATATAGATCAAATACTCACTACCTTATGACAAAAACTGCTCAACAAATTCAACACACACAGAAGGACTCTTGTTCTTCTCAGAACTAGTCGAACAACACACAGAACAACAGGTAGCTAGCTTATGAAGTTTTGTTCATTATGAAGACCAAGATTCCTCAAACTAGAATGGTCTTTGAGTGTTTTTTTGCTTAGTGTAGGCCATATCATGTTGCCCTACAAGTTTGAAAAGAGACTCAGACTCAGTTCAGATGGCAATATTGACTTGCTGTGCACTGTTGTCAAGCATTGGGTGGAGAGAGCAGATTAATCATCATGCAAAATAGAAGATATGCATAAAAAGGTCAGAAGATTATAAAGTTAGAGATGGGATTAGAAGTTCGTTATTGCGAACATCACTCTAGTCCCTCCAACACACACATTTGAAGATTAATCCCAACTGTTTACATATATTGAATATTATACAATATATAAAGTATGTATTGAATATTATACAATAAGCTGATCACATGTTAAAAACATATAGAACTTATATTTTATTAATCATGATGAGTATTTGATATTTGTCAAAGTTTTACCAAGAATGACTAAATAAAGTTTTGAAAAAATTCTAACATGATGTTGTAACTTGTATTGCTATACATGGGTAGATCCCCAAAACAAAAAGAAAAATATCTCGCAAAAATAAAATGCATTTATTACAAAGTAACCGTTTAAAAATATTTTTTTTAATTTTCTTTTTTTTCTTTTTCGTACAGACTTTTTAACAGATTGGCAAAAAAAAAAGATGTGAAAATGTTGGTTAAAGTTTCAAAATTTGTTCCTCGGAAAGAGCATTGTATGTAAAACCTAAATTCATGTTGCCATTCGTGAAAAATAATTTAGAACTTTTAGAAAAGCTGACTATTTTATTTACCAAGTTTAAAAGGATAGCAAATGTTTACAATTTTTATTATGTAATTGTTTGGATCACTGAGACGATTTTAATCCATATTCATTAACATTCTGATGCAGCGATGATGAAGAAACCATTTCAATGATAGGAAGAGGCAAACAACTTAGATAATAATCATTCTCCCACATCAACCTCTTCAGACTTACGATGTGAACCGGAAAGGGAATCTTCATATATATATAACACAAAGTTCATATATATATATATATATATATATATATATATATATATATATATATATATATATATATATATATATATATATATATAAAGAATAACCGTATAGCTATATTTCCCCTTGGAGTAGCTGTTTTGCATAAAAAATAAATCTTTGAATCTTGGAATGTAGCTATACTGTCATTTTTTATATACTCTGTTGTTATATTTAACACACATCGAGCGTCTAAGCAAAAAGAATTGGTATACACAATGAGTGAAGTATAAATGAAAAAACATATTTTACTAAAAAACAGAAACGTCTGCACGCGTGCGTACGTGCGTATGTATGTGTGTACACACACACACACACACACTAGTAATATACTCCGGGCAGCTTTACAAAAAAAAAAGAAAATTATTTTTACATTTTAGTAATTTGAATAAAAGCAACAACAAAGATAATAGTCACGATGTTGTTCAATAATTTTCCAATTTTTATGAAATTTACTGCGTATGAATATTGTCATATTTTATTAATTAGGCATATACTACACAAAATCTTTCCAACATTCAACATGGAGAAATTTGATTTTGTATAAAAATAAGATGAAAATGAATTCCCAATTAAAAACTGGTTGTATAATGAAATGAATAAACGAAAAAGGAACAACGATTGGTCAAATACGCTGAGTAATTTAAAGGGTTTTTCCACCTTTATTTTAATATACAAAAATAACATAATGAAGATTTACATTTATTTTAATATACAAAAATAACATAATGAAGATTTACATTTATTTTAATATACAAAAATAACATAATGAAGATTTACATTTATTTTAATATACAAAAATAACATAATGAAGATTTACATTTATTTTAATATACAGAAATAACATAATGAAGATTTACATTTATTTTAATATACAGAAATAACATAATGAAGATTTACATTTATTTTAATATACAAAAATAACATAATGAAGATTTACATTTATTTTAATATACAAAAATAACATAATGAAGATTTACATTTATTTTAATATACAAAAATAACATAATGAAGATTTACATTTATTTTAATATACAGAAATAACATAATGAAGATTTACATTTATTTTAATATACAAAAATAACATAATGAAGATTTACATTTATTTTAATATACAAAAATAACATAATGAAGATTTACATTTATTTTAATATACAAAAATAACATAATGAAGATTTACATTTATTTTAATATACAAAAATAACATAATGAAGATTTACATTTATTTTAATATACAAAAATAACATAATGAAGATTTACATTTATTTTAATATACAAAAATAACATAATGAAGATTTACATAAAGTATTAATCTATCTTTGCAATTTATAAAAATGAGGGGAGATGGCGGCTTTTCTTTTTTCATAACCAAGATCTTATAGTTGTTAGCACTATCAGCACAACGATCACCACCAACAACAGCAGCACATTTAGTTTTAAAAATAAACATATCTATTTAATTATTAAAAGAAATATTTTGTATTCACGTTCAAGTGCAGGGTTTAATATTTAAAAGAAATTGCTCCAAATAAATAAAAGTTGTAATTTTAATCAGAAGTTCTGATTTGAAGTTTAAAATAATCGAACTTGAATTTATCACTTGGAATATTAAGCTTCTTTTTTATTATTAAACCGCTTTCATTACTACTACTACTACTACTACTACTAATAATAATAATAATAATAATAATAATAATAGTAGTAATAATAATAATATATTTTATACATACATACATATATATATATATATATATAAGTATGTATGTATGTATGTATGTATGTATGTATATGTATGGTGATCAAGGTCTGGTGTGGACGTGTGTTAAAAGTACACAGATGTCTTAGCATCTTTCTGTGCTTCTCCCAGACAAATCAACCCCACGTGCACGTCGTGACCACTGCCATGTAGACGGGGCTCTGATGAACGGCGAGTGTCCTGCGCCTTATAACTGGGCCTCCACTGCCTTGTGGGCCAAGGTTATGTAACCAAAGGCTAAGGGTGAGGTAACCCTGACAGAAACCTCCAAAGGAGATTAGGCTCTTTAAGCTGCGGCATATATGAACCACCGGCGTGTGGAATATGCTCTGGTGCCCAGCAACCTAAGTTCCAGTCATGGATCAAATGGCATGGTGGGTGGAGAGGGCTCTGTAAGCCGTAGTGAAGGCAACCTCCCTAGGAGAAGGAAAACTCTGATATAAAACCTGCGATGATCCAATGATGTTGACTTGCTCTTCTTTTTGGTTCAATGTGGCAGTTGTTTAGAGAGTTGGATTGTCTCGGTGCAAAGTCTTTCCCCACTATAACAATCCTCATGCACAGGCATTGCTCGATATAAGTTAGATACACTTTCATATCGAGTGATGGCAATGTTTGAAAGCGAATTTGGTGCCATCATGTATATGTATATAAGAAAATAGAGTGATAAAATTACAAATGAATTTTACAGAATATTAATTTATTAGAAACTGTTTATAAAATACAAATGAAGCACAACCATAGACGTGTTTTATGAACTTTGCAATCAGTATATATGAAAGGAATTTGCAGATATTTTGTTGAATTAAATAAGTCTAATATGATTTGATGTAAATATATTTGATATAAATATAGTTGATAAAAATATATTTGATATAAATATAGTTGATAAAAATATATTTGATATAAATATATTTGATAAAAATATAGTTGATATAAATATAGTTTGAATAAATGGAAAAAAAGTTGCATTTATTCATTTAGACTAGACCAGTCACATATTTTGCTATGGTATCATGATGAATGGACACTACTTCCACCCAAAAAGAGGAGTTCATGAGTAGAATGATAATATCATGATAATAGAATAGATATTACACTACCTACCCTCATAAAAATGGAAAAAGTAACCGTGGGAGGATGATATCATTAGGACAGAACAATTACTATATAGCTCCCCGCCGCCTCAAAAAATATAAATAAATAAAAGAAGGTCATACTGTCTGTGAAATTGGTATAATGACGTACGATGAAAACAGAATATATATATATATATATATATATATATATATATATATATATATATATATATATATATATATATATATATATATATAGTAATACAATTCATCTATTGTCGGTATAGACTACAATAGAATACAAATGAACAATAGAAAAAACACTTCAAATGTAAGAGAATAAAATTATAACATTCATCATTTAAATACTACAAATATTAAAATTATTGAATTTTCCAATCAAGCAAAATTGTATTTTAGAATAAGTTGAGACAAATATTTTTTCAAAAACTTTAAAATTAAATACTGTTTTTTAAATGAGAAAAAATAAAATAAATTTTTAATGTTTTCTATTTGAATTTTATTTGTGGATTTTTGTAAAGAAAAAATATTGTAATTAAAAAGTAAAATATAAGAAAATAAAATAATTGCTAATCGTCTTTGAACCGATCATTGTTGATCGTGAATTCTTTAAACTGAATTAAATAATGTTATACATTTATTTCTATTATCTCTCTCTCTCTCTCTCTCTCTCTCTCTCTCTCTCTCTCTCTCTCTCACACACACACACACACACACACACACACACAAATACACACATCACAAGTTAGTTTAGTGCTCGCTCACAGGTTGCTAATCTACAGTACGTTATATAAAAACTATACAGTGTCTGTAAGGTGTACCCGACTTTCATTGATTTGGTCATTCCGGATCTGGTTTAACAGATCTATCCTTCAGCACCGTGAATAAGAAAGATAATCTTATGCAAGAAATGTTTTTAACAAATACTTGATTTTTTTTTTTTATTAAAATTATAAATTTTATTTACGATTAAATTTTATACTTAACAAAATAATACTTTTAAAAATGACTCTCCAATAGTTAAGGATTTGTGTCTAACATATTTTAGCATTACTGTCATTTGAACGTAATCCTTTTTTAATCTCCATGAATGCTTCATAAAGGTGCCGATTGCAATTAGTGCCCTGGGAAACGTCTCAAAGAAATTTACAAAGTGAGATGAAAAATGTCACTTTGTAAATTTCTTTGATCGTATTCCTAAGGCACCAATTGCAATCGGCATAACTGTTACCTTCATACACCATTTTGATTTCAATCCTCTCATCAAATTCAGACATCTTGTCTCAAAATAATCATACTATTTAGTTTTTTTTTTGTTTTTTGTTTTTTGTTATTTATGACGCCATTCCTTTTTTAAATCAATTTGGGTAGTGAATTTCATGTCAAGACAAATGTGATCTCAACTTTCGTAACGATTTTTTACATTTCTTAAAACTCATTTTTTATTCATTTCTTTTATTTCCAGAAATGCATTTTATAACATTTTATAACACCGAAGTTTAAATATTTTTTACAAACTGTTTTATTTAATTATTTAATGTTTCTGCTTTCTAATATTCTTTCGGTTTCATGGATTTTATTTTGAATTATCTTGCATTAGCCATGAAGAGTAAAGATCTTATATTTTAGAGCAAATAGGATGGACATGAAAAATCTTTGACTTTTGGATAGGAGCAAAGAGTAGTCTCTGTTCTGATACTACATTTCATATTTTTCTGTTTTCGGTCAGTGAAGGAGAAATTCTTTTACTGTGGCCTTTTGTAACTTGTCCTCATCCAAAGTTTCTCTTTTTGGGAGGTGGATTTCCCCATATCAAAAATCGATCTTGTTTTGACTTGTGCATTTGTGGGGGAGGCAAGAAGTCTGACACAAACAAATAACACACATCTCGAAATATGCACTTTGATAAATACAAAACTATGAAATTTGTGTCCAGAAAATATTTAAAAATTCTAAAGTGGGCAAAGCAGGCCCAAGTTCTGCACATTTGAAACCCTAACCCTAACCTCCAAAATGAATTACAGTTTGAAATTCTAATTTATTTTTCTCACTCAAAGACAGAGCGAATATTAATATGGTCATCCCCAATATCAATAGACCAGTCAATATCAATAGACCAGTCAATCAGATGACAGAGACCACTTCCATTAGACAGTGGAAAAAAAGCATCCAACAATACCAATCATAGCAAAAGATCAATACAGAACAACCATACAAAACTCACACAGACTGACGTGTAAACAAAACTTCACACACATATACATACTGATACAGCAATTCTTCCCTTTTCTTTCATCCAAAAAACAAAGTAACAACTATTATAATCATGCAACTTTCTAACACACAAATTAACAAATAATATTTTCAAACTATTTAGAACACTTGTATATATGTATGCATGCAAACACACACACATTATACATATATATATATACGTTTTATTTTTTATTAATAACAAAACGCATATTTTCTCTGCAATAGTATTGAGCACTCTCTTCAAGTTTTCTAGAAAAACGAATTACCATTAGCATATAAGCGACGCTCTTTGTGTAAACAAATCGAGCGGAGGTATTTCGGACGATATCAAAACATCGTTAAACTCACTACTCGTTCAAGCAGCCGCCAATAGCGTAATGGTTAGAAGCCTTGACTGCCGTGTAAACGGTCGGGTTTCAATCCTGGCTTGAGGTAGTTGCCTGTCTAGCCGCACTGATGAGCTGTGAAACAGCGAAACAGTACTGTATGTGGATGACTATATATATATATATATATATATATATATATATATATATATATATATATATTGTTCATTTAACCGGCTCATTTGGCATGATGATAAGAGTATTTGCCAATGAGTTGAGAGATGGGGGTTCAATCCTTCTCGAGTCATACCAAAAAAACTGATATTTGATTACCCTTTCCTAAACACTGTTTATATTTTCTGTTGCATTTGTGCGGCCTGATACTCGGGTTTTACAATTCCATTTAAATTACACATTGCAGAGATATTCCACGGATGCAAAAGTTTATTTTGCGTAATATAAAATACTTAATAATGAAACGTTTGGTTCAGTTCGACTTTTTATAGTCATCGACATAAACTTTAAATGTAGTTGGTTGGAACAATGATGATCTAAAATTTAGTTTTAAATATTTAAAAGTATCTGCCACACTTTTATGTCATTTTTTTATGAGAGCATGAAATTACATTACTAGAACAAGCAATATTCATCAGCAGGTGCCATCCAAAATTGGTCCTCCACCAAAATGTCCTTTTAGTTTCTTTATAGAAATACTACACAACCATGTCATATCATCATCGTTGCTGACATTAAAAAGAGTACAAGAAAATAGAGTCTACTGTGAAACATAAAGAAAGAGATGATAACAGTTGCAAAGCTTCATATATCATTTCGTGACTTTAACTAATTCTTTTGTCCTTGATCAGATGTCTCTTCTCCTCCCCCTCCTTCTTCTCCTCTTCCCTCTTTCTTCTTAATACTGAACAAACTTAAAGCTATGCACCTGTTTTCAAATAGGAAAGCTAAGCCCAAGAACATATTTTTAATTTGGAGAATGAAAGAATGAAAAATATGAAAAACATTATTATTTGAACTATTCGAACTGTTCTCGTTCTATTCGAACAATAAAGACCGTAGCGCAACGGATATAAGTGCTATGGTTAATCAGTTCTAAATGACAGTCGTCTGGAGATTGATGGTTCAATCCTCAGTATGGTCGACACTAAAAATACAATTATGAATGACTTCAGATTTCTATTCAAGTCATGGCTGACAAAACAAGAGCAAGCTACCCTTGTGGATTAAAGGGCTCTGTTTAAACAAATTCCCGTATTCGTACAGATTCCCTTGTTTGGCAAAACACATGCATGCAGAAGGTTACATAAACTGAAAACATCCAGTGTGAGAACAGTAGTCCGAATAATGCAAATCATCAATCCTCATCTACAAAAAATCAAAATCAAAATATCTGACTTATGTTCCTTATTCAACAATCTTCATTTGATCTTCATGTTCTCATATCGATGATGGCGACTGAATGCTCATTTTAATGAAAAAAATAAGGAATATCTTCATAAAGATTATAAATAGAAGTCCTCATCCCATTTTATATTTTAAAATATTTTCAAGAAGATCAAAGAAATACTTCCTGGCAAATTCCTATTTTATTATTTTCCTCTTAAAACAAAAATGTCCAGCATAATGCAAAGCTTTTTCTTCCACTTTGATGCGGAATATTTGATTTGGGATTGATGTTTTATTTGCTTTTACTTTTAATTTTTTATCTATGTTTCTTGATAAATTCTTCCAATCTCAATTTCTTTTTAAAATCCCTTAAATTTTAGACATTTTCTAGAATCAAAATCATGTTTTCATAAAAATTCAAATTAGAATACTAAACAAGGTTTAGTAACATTATATCTTTGTATTTTCATTTTCGTAAGAGGCATAAATGCGGTGTAAACTGTTCTAAACATTAATTTTACTAATCCTGGGACGGGTATTCTTCTTTATATATATATATATATATATATATATATATATATATATATATATATATATATACCAAGAAAGTGAGAGACAGAAAGATAAGTAAGAGAGCGAGAGTTAGTGAGAGGAAGAGGAAAAAACTGTTTCTTTAAAAAGATCTCTGATTAAAAGTCTAACCCAACTGTAAAAGGAATGGATTATTTTGGATGCTTCTCCCAGCACAGCGACATATGTCACCGTTGGTAAGTAATACCAAGAAGGAAAGCATTTCACAGTCAACAACAAAGAGACTATGTTTTAAAGTAGGAAAAAGAAAGAGAATTAAAAAAAGAATCATTTTTCTTTTATTTCTCTTCAAACTTTGCCAATTTTGCTGATTGCTATCACTTGGCTGATTTCAGGCTTATCTCTTTAAAAGCCAAAGTTCATAAGCAAAAAGCCACAAAAAATGTTTGTAATATTAGCTTTTTTTACTTTCCTTTTAACCTTTTCCAAATGGACCACCTAGACATTTTTTGGCCAAACACGTGCACTTGTTTAAAACAAAATCCAATAAGAATCATCCATTAAGAAGTAGACACAATTGAATAAAATAGAAATTTATAGTCATTGCTTTTTGTTCTTTAATGACAGTTTATTATAATTGCTATCATAGATTACATTTACAACCAACTCCATTGGATGATAGGAAGAACTTAATGATAATATTCAAAATTAAATTCCTTACATATTGTAATGTAGCTTCACTGACTGTTTTTGTGATTAGTTTTGATAAAGAAAGCTTTTTATATGTCTATCTACTGCCATCTCGTCTCTGGGCGGCACTAACTCAGATGAAATGGTCAGAAAGACAAATAACATAAATCCGCATGACTGAACACCAGTACATAGACCTATAAACTTACAAATGAACTTATCATTTGAAAATATGAGTTCTTGTTTATTTAAGTGACCAATTTTAGTGTGTCTAATTCTGATTACAACGTTTCAAACGAGATCTTTAAGAAATAAAAATGGTTCTAATAAATGAAGAATAATTGAAACAGAATGTAACACATAGTCAAGAATTAAGCTTTTGATGTTTTCAGATAAGGATTAGTTATTTGTATTATTTGGATTCTTTGGACTATTGATCTCATCTTGAGTGTCAACGTTTCACAACGTTTTAGTCACTGTAACCTTTGACCTTCTTTAGGTGAATCTTGTTGAACTCATGAATGTTTCTGTCAAACTTGGAAATCATGATGGAGTTTCGAATGGAACCCTTTTTTTATTTCACCGGGTAGCATGCTCTCCTTCTGTAAGATAGAGGTCCTAAGTAATTCGCAATTGTATGTTCTGGTTGCATACACTAAGAATTGAACCTTCAACCTTCAGAAGAATATCACTTTTATAATTGATTCTTTTCCAAGTACTCTAACCACTCTGCCATGGGTCTTTGAGGCAAAATACAATTGCGAATTACTTAGGACCTCTATCCAGTCATGGCTGACAGAACAAGAGCATGATACCTCTGCGAAGTTCAAAATTCCATCCAGATTCCTTAGTTTGACAGAAACATTCCTGAGTTCGACAAGATACGTCTGAAGAAGGTTGGAGATTACATCGATCGACATGTCATGAAAATGACACACAAGATGAGAACAGTAGTCCAAAGAATCCAAATGATACACAGTCAAGACTTGTTTTATTATTAAAACCTTGGAATAATTCATCAGTTTTTACAATGATTGAAAAATTCAAGCAATGTGTCAATGGCCAATTTCAAATCGCTGTATTATCTTCTGAAACTCTTAATTTTTTTTGGTATATATTCTTCATGCGAAATTCCGGTTTTTGAGTAGAACTTTTCAAGAGTGTTTGAGCAAGTTTTTTGTGCAGCCTTGATTTAAAAATTTTTTTTTTTTAGATATTTAAAACTTATAACAAAATAATACAGTAAAATAAAGAAAAAGTAATTCCTGTAGAAAATAAGTAATAAAAAAGAATTTGAAACAAAAAAGTTCCTGAAAAATATTGTTTGTGTCTTAATTTAATTTAAATAATTGTTTGCGTTTTTATTTTATCTCAACTGTGATTTTACAATTTTTTTCTCTAAGTTTCTTCAAAGTGTGACAATTTAATTTACACTTGAATTTTATCAAATGCTTTCTTTCCAAATGTCTATCATT
>NC_136489.1:137104934-137172434 GCF_053919585.1 Euprymna scolopes
GAAAAGAACGTGAAAAAAAATAAATAAAACGTGACGGAGGAAAAGAACGTGAAAAAAAAAAAATAAAACGTGACGGAGGAAAAGAACGTGAAAAAAAATAAATAAAACGTGACGGAGGAAAAGAACGTGAAAAAAAATAAATAAAACGTGACGGAGGAAAAGAACGTGAAAAAAAATAAATAAAACGTGACGGAGGAAAAGAACGTGAAAAAAAATAAATAAAACGTGACGGAGGAAAAGAACGTGAAAAAAAATAAATAAAACGTGACGGAGGAAAAGAACGTGAAAAAAAATAAATAAAACGTGACGGAGGAAAAGAACGTGAAAAAAAATAAATAAAACGTGACGGAGGAAAAGAACGTGAAAAAAAATAAATAAAACGTGAAGGAGGAAAAGAACGTGAAAAAAAATAAATAAAACGTGACGGAGGAAAAGAACGTGAAAAAAAATAAATAAAACGTGACGGAGGAAAAGAACGTGAAAAAAAATAAATAAAACGTGAAGGAGGAAAAGAACGTGAAAAAAAAATAAATAAAACGTGACGGAGGAAAAGAACGTGAAAAAAAATAAATAAAACGTGACGGAGGAAAAGAACGTGAAAAAAAATAAATAAAACGTGACGGAGGAAAAGAACGTGAAAAAAAATAAATAAAACGTGACGGAGGAAAAGAACGTGAAAAAAAATAAATAAAACGTGACGGAGGAAAAGAACGTGAAAAAAAATAAATAAAACGTGACGGAGGAAAAGAACGTGAAAAAAAATAAATAAAACGTGACGGAGGAAAAGAACGTGAAAAAAAATAAATAAAACGTGACGGAGGAAAAGAACGTGAAAAAAAATAAATAAAACGTGACGGAGGAAAAGAACGTGAAAAAAAATAAATAAAACGTGACGGAGGAAAAGAACGTGAAAAAAAATAAATAAAACGTGACGGAGGAAAAGAACGTGAAAAAAAATAAATAAAACGTGACGGAGGAAAAGAACGTGAAAAAAAATAAATAAAACGTGACGGAGGAAAAGAACGTGAAAAAAAATAAATAAAACGTGACGGAGGAAAAGAACGTGAAAAAAAATAAATAAAACGTGACGGAGGAAAAGAACGTGAAAAAAAATAAATAAAACGTGACGGAGGAAAAGAACGTGAAAAAAAAAAAATAAAACGTGACGGAGGAAAAGAACGTGAAAAAAAATAAATAAAACGTGACGGAGGAAAAGAACGTGAAAAAAAATAAATAAAACGTGACGGAGGAAAAGAACGTGAAAAAAAATAAATAAAACGTGACGGAGGAAAAGAACGTGAAAAAAACAAAAAAACAAAAATAAAACGTGACGTCTTTGCTGTTGTGTTCATCGCTAAACCAGAAGTGACGAAAATTTAAATTAAGGCTAGTCAATCGAGAAGAGGGGATGACTTTTGAAAATATCGGCGAAAAAAGCGACCCCTCCTTGTAGAAAAGTGCCCAATTTCGGGTGAAGGAACTAATGCTTTTAACCAATTTTTTTGATATTTGTCAACCGAAGGATCGAGCTTCAAAACGATACTGATCTTGTGAAAATCCGTCATCTCTGTCGAAAGTTTTAGGCAGACATACAAACATACATACATACATACATACATACATACATTTAAACAAATAGGTGAGATTTATATTATAGATTAGTTTAGTTATGAATTCTATATATACAAATAGCCCTACCATCAATCAATGGACCTGAGATAATTTTGTCTTTACCAAGAACTTTGCAGCAAATTGTACTCTTTGCGATCAAAGCCGCCTACTCCTCTGTATTTTCTCCTGTGACTGAATGCGATACACAAATATCTGTACATGATGTTGCCAAGCTTAGCAAAATCCTTGCTTCCAGTAAAGCAACTGGCCCGAAAGCATTTCAGTCATAGTGTTCAGAATGCTTCAACCGGAACTAGCTCCCATATTTACAAAGCTGTTAAACACTGCCTTAATGAGAAATGCTTCCCAACACCCTGGAAAACTTCATCAGTCTACTCTGTATTTAAAAATTCTGGAGATCGGTCATCTCTCTCTCAGTACAGATTAATCAGTCTTTTGAGGCGTCATGAGTAAGTTGCTGGAATCTGTGATAAGCAGAGAAGTGGTCAAGCACCTCAGCAAAAATAATCTGCTCAGTGACATGCAATATGGTTTCCATTCTGCGAGATCTACAGCTGATATACTAACTGTTATATCACATACGACTTGTGAATCTCTTGATAGGGGCTTCATTTCTAGAGCAATAGGTCCTGACATATCAAAGGCTTTTGATAGAGTATGGCATAAAGGTCTACTTCACAAAATCGCCAGCTATGGAATAGCTGGAAATGTCCTATTTATTAAATCTTTTTTCTCTGATAGGCTTATAAGAGTTGTTGAAGGGGAGAAATAGTATTAACACTGGCATCGCTCAAGGTTCAATCTTGGGCCAACTCTCTTCGTAATCTTCATCAATGATCTCCCATTTCTCATCAAAAGTTCTCAAGCCGATTTTATCTTAGAAATAAGAAACTCACTGTATTATTATTATTAACGCTGATGTCCCCCAGTGTTCAATCCTGGGTCCAACCCTGTTTCTGATCTTCATCAATGATCTCCCAAATCATATTCTTACATCATTCATAGACATTTATGCAGACAACACACCAGTCTATGGCGACACTTCAAAGGCCAGCAATGACAAAGATCTTTTTGATTCTCTCTCTTCTGATCTTGAGAATTTGGTGTAATGTGGAAAAAGGTGGCTGGTTAATTTTAATGCATTGAAAACCAAGCATTTCATCATAATCGCTCTGACCTCCATTACACCATAATTGAAATGAATGGCTCTCTGACCTCCATTACACCCTAATTGAAATGAATGGCTCTTATCTCTTTCCCACAGAAGAGATGTTGTGAGCCTGCTTCTATTCTATTATTATTTTCATGGCAAGTGCTCGACTGAACTCTCTGATCTCCTCCTTGCCAAACTTTTGCAAAAAACATCCGTTTAGCTACAACCACTATCAATAATTTCTCTGACTCTATACTTAGTGCCTAAATCTAAATGCAATTTCCATAAACAAAGCTTCTTTCCTAGAACTGTCTGCCTGTTTTCCCAATTGAATACAACATGGTAGACTTTAAATCCAATGTTAACAAGTTTTTGTTGAGCTGTTTTCCATAAATAATCATACTCTATTTAATTTACACTATTAATGATTACAATACTACCACTTTACATTCATTACCCCTTATCCTTCAGTGGCCTTCGGGCCTTGATAAGTTTTAAAATAAAACTAGTATTTTATAAGCCTAGTAGAAGGAAGAAAATATCCAATAACATTTCCTTTTCCTAATATTTTTAAAGTTATTAAAAATGAGATGTTTTGTTTAGACAAATGTTCATCATAAGTATTTTTTTCATTTATGAATTGAAAGCGTTGATGCCTTATATAAGTACCTTGCTTCATACATATAACAACAACAACAACAACAACAACAACAACAACAACAATAATAATAATAATAATAATAATAATAATAATAAAGACAAAATTAAAGTGATAATTTTATTTTGTTTAAATTTGAGTAGCAAATAAACAACAATAAAACATGAAAAGGACGAGCAAAAAAAGTTTACAAATTCCAAGTAAAAAAAAAAAATGGTTACGTCGATGTCAAGTAATACTGAGAAGGAAAGTCTTAATATGAAAATTAATTGTTGTGATTTTATTTGTTAAACTTGAAAAATGATTAACATATGAGACTAAAAAGTAAATAAGGTACTAGGGAAAAAATCGTTTAAGAAATGAAGAAAGTATAAAAATAATGTTTCGAAAACTTAATTGCTTTTTTTATGTTGTGCACCTAAACCAAAAGGAGTTTGTTATCTAGAGTCTTAATCTAGAACTGCGAGTGTGCCCCTCCATATATATATATATATATATATATATATATATATATATATATATATATATATATATATATATATATATATATATATATATATCAGAACAATCACAAAGCTCTCTTTCTCTCTCTCTCTCTCTGTCTCTCTCTCTCTCTCTCTCTCTCTCTCTCTCTCACCAACTCTTTGTCCTTGTGAGTGTTTCAGTTAACAAGTAAGACAATATTTTAATGAAAGGAATTTTCAAACAAACTTGACAAATTCACGTCCTTTGCAAACAGACGGCAAGAAATTCATTATTTGCACATTTAAAATGAAAAAAAAAAGTTGAAATAGAAATGGATTCAATCACAAATAAAAAAAATATTTTCTCAACATCTTCAGCATATCCATTTACTCCATTTAAATAGTCAAGCTCAGCATACAACAGAAATGTTACAGTATCATGCTGGCAAAGAATTTTTGTTTTCTTTCAGATTTTGGATTCCCTAATCCTTAACAAAAATGAATAATCCAGAAAAGTCTTATTTATAGTAAGCACATTATAAAATTTGTTAAGGATATGATATCATCAACTGAAAGCATGACAAAAATATATCGTCACTTAATAATTAACAACTCCTTATTGACAACTCAAATAATTAACAACTCAAATAATTAACAACTTAACTAATTAACAATTCAAATAATTATCAACTCCAATAATTAAAAACTCATAATAAACAACTCAAATAATTAACAAATTAAATAATTGACAACCCAAATAATTGAGGACTATAATAATTGACAACTCAAATAATTAACAACTCAAAATAATTAACAACTCAAATAATTGACAATTAAATAATAAACAACTCAAATAATTAACAACTTAAAAATTAACAACTCAAATATTTAACAACTCAAATATTTAACAACTCAAATAATATACAACTCAAATAATTAGCAACTCAAATAATTAACAATTCAAATAAGAAACCGCTAAAAAAAATAAGAAGTCAAATAATAAACAACTCAAATAGTTAACAACTCCAAACATTAACTCAAATAATTAACTTAAATTATTAACAACACAAATAATTGACAACTCAAATAATTTGCAACTTGAAAAATTACCAACTTAAATAATTAACAACTCAAATAATTAACATCTCAAATAATAAATAACTCATAATTAACAACTTAAAAATTGACAGATTAAATAATTAACAACTTAAATAATTAACAACTCAAATAATTAACAACTAAAAAAATTAACAACTAAAATAATTAACAACTCAAATAATTAAAAACTCAAATAATTAAAAACTCAAATAATTAACAACCCAAATTAAATTAACAACTCAAATAATTAACGACTCAAATATTTAACAACTCAAAAACTGAACAATTGAAATAACTAAAAAAATTAATAACTTAAACAATTAACAACTCAAATAATTAGCAACTTAAATAATTAACAACTCAATAAATTAACAACTAAAATAATTAACAACTCAAATAATTAGTAACTCAAAATAATTAACAACTCAAATAATTAACAACTCAATTAACAACTTAATACAAAAAATAAATAAATTTAGAGAGTTCCATGAAGTTCTGGTGAAAAAAGAGTAGTTTTGTTCACAATGTGGTATTTTATTAAGTAATCAGTGAAAGACTCTCAGTTATAGGTAGAGCACTCTACTGAAGCAAATAATGGTTTCCTTTTAACATCTGATGTTAGCCACTAGGTTTAGCTGTACTGATGAGTCAACGAAACATGTGTCAGTGTGTGTATATGCACGTGCGTGCGCGTGTGTGGATTAGCTCATAAAATGAAAATCAATGAATGATTTTATTTTCTTTCATGAACTACAAACAATTTTTAATTACATAAATATTTTGCTTGATTTTACAATTTTAAATTATACTTTAATTATAAAATAATAAGTTGCTTTCAAAGGAAATAAAATTCTTTTCTCATTTTGACATCAATTTTGTTCTGGATAATTCTGTAGTCTCAACATTTGAAAAATAGTACCTCCCACTGACCGATTCACTGACCCAAACATGAAAGGTTCTATTAATATTTTTCATTGACTGGCAAGGAAGAGAAGGAGGAGATAGTGGAGTCACTCCTGATGAAGTGCTTTCCCATCTTCTGTGTTGCATATTTAACCTCTTCCCTCAAATTGACCTTTTTAGAAAATGTTGCCTGCTGTCTTATGCCCCAACAACAAATGAGCTGTGTGAAGAAATAGTGAGACACCTTTTTGGCACCATCATGACAGAGAGCAGAAAATTTGGCTAAAATTTCGTATTGAAAAGATGCAAAAGAAAAAGTTCAAATAGCTGACATTTAACGGCAATTAAACTTCCACTAGTCAAATTATTCAACATGCGTTTCGTAAGCAATCGTCAGAAATGCTCATCATTAAAGAGACAAACTGCATTGATTTTTAAATGCTGTTTCTGTAAAAGGGAGAACGAGTAAGCAGATATATCATTAGTGAGCTGTGTCTTGAGTTTATTACATCTTTTGGCGACTGAAAGTCGCTAACGTTTTGCTGAGTTATGTGGAGTTTGAATTAGTATTATCCAAAGAAGACTGAAGTGGGCAGCGGGAGGCAGAGTAGAAGGGAAAAATGAATGAAAAGGTGTATGGAATGTTTATTTTCTTCATAGGAAATAATTACACATTTTTAGTAAATTATATACTTATAACAAAAAAAAACCCGGAAAGAATGAAAGAACGGAATCAGATGCTATTACAGTGATTATAAATGATAAACTAACAAATAACATCTTTGTTTCGTTTAAATATGTTCAAGGAATATTTCAAATAAAAGCTGAATTTCTAACTACAAAATAATGAATGAACACCTAATTTTCTTTAATATATTTCACATGGTATTCATTGTATTGATGCAAGCACGTCTGAAACTGTCTTTTCATATGTGCTGCCATATTTAATTATAATGGATATTTGGTGTCTAGTTGAAACTATGTCACTTTTTTAGATATTTACATTATGTTCTCACATAATCTTAGATACATCCTTACAATTCTATAAGAAACATTCCTGTGTTAGTCGGTGGGGGGGGGGCGAGCAAATAAATCTTAATATTATAAAAACTATGTAATCAAAATGTACGTAAACTGCTTTGTTAATTGTACGAAAAAAATGGATTAAATAAAACACGAGTGGCGAACTTTTTATACCACATTTTTTACTCCTTCAGTTTATAAAGTTTTTTTCTCTCTTCTTTTTATTCTGTTCCCTTTCTTATGTATCGTTTCACTAACTTCTTTCTTCAGTGAAGAATCGCTGTACATCAAAATTTATACAAGTTTCTTTCTGACACCGTTACAACAACGATCATATAATATTATAATGATATTCGAAAACGAGGCTACGTCAAAGGAAGGTCACTCTCATATTCTTGTCTAGGGTTGTCTGGTTGTTTTTTTGTTAACCTAATTTCATGAATTTGGTCTTTTAAAAAACATTTTGGCCTTAAAAAATTGTATTTGGCCTTTTTTAAAGTGTAACGTATGGACTAAATAATGAAGGACTTATATAGATGAGACAGTATTTACACTGTTGTACCCTACTAGAAATACTCTGCTAAGCCCGTTCCACAGCAAACATCCTAACTGTAATCTCAGAGCTTATATACCATTCACTGGACAAAGCGGAGGAGGGTAGAGCGGTAGCTCTAGATATATCTAAGGCTTTTGACAGGGTATGGCGTGAAGATCTTCTCAGGAAAATCAGATTCTATGGTATCACTGGAAGAATACATAACATAATTAAATCCTTCTTAGATAAGAGAAAAATCCAGGTTGTCCTCGACGGTCGTACATCTAAACAATATGATAGAAATGCGGAAGTGCCTCAAGGGTCTATCCTTGGACCTCTATTATTCCTAATATTCATAAATGACCTCCCTGACAAAATTGTCTGTGAGATGGGTATATATGCTGATGACACCACACTCTATAACAGGCACGAAAGGAAAACAAATGAACACATATCTAAAGAAATGGCAAAAACACTAGATGATGACCTCCAATCTGTAGTGGAATGGGGGACAAAAATGAATGGTCACATTCAATGCTGCCAAGACTAAACTGGTTTCCTTCAATAATTACAAGAAACCTTCTCTGCCACTAACAGCAATGGCCAGTGACTCTTTATCTGAGAGTACATCTTTCAAACTGCTTGGCCTAACGTTCACAGGAAGCATGAGTTGGAACAATTACATTGAAAGCATTGCCAGGGCCGCTGTGAAGAAGGTAGGCTCTCTCTACCATGCTAGAAAACTATTAACACCCGAAAGTATCCTCTACCTCTATAAGGCCACCATTCGCCCATGTATAGAGTATTGTTGCCATATTTGGGCTGGTGCATCTGCTACTAGTCTATCGCTCCTGGACAAGGTTCAAAAGAGAGTCGCTAATCTGATAAGTCCTGAACTTTCATCTAAGCTTCAGCCTCTGTCCCATCGACGAAATGTTGCATCCCTCTGACTGTTCTACAAGTACTTTAATGGTGAATACTCTGATGAATTGCAAGCGCTTGTACCCCCTCGATGTAAATACCCCCGACCAACCTGACAAGCAGCTAAATCCCACCCCTTAGCGGGAGAGATGTAGAGAGTCTTCTACTCCAGTAGCTTCTTCCCCAGAACCGCTAGACTTTAGAATTCCTTTTCGTGTCCCTGCTTCCCCAACTGTACTGACGTGCAGAAGTTCAAGTATAATGTGAACCGACATCTTGCTGCCCAACTCTGTACATAGTACCCCTGATGCTTATGTCCTTGATAATAGCCCCCTTCATCGAAGCGGCAATGTGCCTTGTTTGGGGTGAAAATGTGATTAAAAAAAAAAAAAAATTGTACCACTGTTGGATACCCTTCTATGGGTGCATTATTTTTATTAGTGTCAATATCTTTGATTGAAAGTGATTGAAAATTATGGTGAGAGATTATAGTTAGTTTTAAGAATAATGAGTTAGGGTTATGTTGAGTCAAAAATTTTGGCTTGAAAAGACAGGAACATTTAACCAGATCTTCCAACACTTGTTTGGTTAAAATAAAATATGTTTTTTTTTTATAAACAACCTTTGCATTAGAGTCATCAATTTTAACTTTTCAGTCAAAATATTGTGCCATGCAACTAAAATCGCTCTGCTTCAATGGGTAATGGTAGCTATGTAGTTAACTACAAGGACTGCATACTGAGTATGCCAGGTTCGAATCCAGTTCATTCTACAGAAACACTTTAATCAAACCCACATTTAACATTCTGTTTAACCTCCTACAAAGGTCGTAAATAACTGCAATGCAAGTCTCACTTGTAAATTGATTACTGATATATTCACACAGTCCGATTGCTTGATACTTTAACATTAAAAAAGAGTTCAATACAAAAAAATGGCCATCAATAGTGTATAGCAGAAATATAAAACAATTCTGCAACTATTTTTTGGTAACTCACACGATTTGACATATTTTAATAACATAGGTAAGACTAAAATTTTAAATTCTCATGCAAAATAAAACTGATAATTATAAAATATAAACAATTTTGCTATATTATTAAGGCGAAAAATCTCATATGAAATTTTTTCTTTTAATATATTTTGTAAATGCATTTTTAATATATTTTGTAAATGCATTTTTAATATATTTTGTAAATGCATTTTTAATATATTTTGTAAATGCATTTTTAATATATTTTGTAAATGCATTTTTAATATATTTTGTAAATGCATTTTTAATATATTTTGTAAATGCATTTTTAATATATTTTGTAAATGCATTTTTAATATATTTTGTAAATGCATTTTTAATATATTTTGTAAATGCATTTTTAATATATTTTGTAAATGCATTTTTAATATATTTTGTAAATGCATTTTTAATATATTTTGTAAATGCATTTTTAATATATTTTGTAAATGCATTTTTAATATAAAAAAATGAAAACGTGTCAAACATCATGTAAAATTGAAACCAAAATGTTTAAATTTTATCAAAATTCAAATAATTACTTGATTCCATTCATTTTTTACAGACTTGTTAAAAAATGCTGAACTATGTGTACAAAAATAAGCACCCAAAAATGTTTATTTTATTTTTTCACCTCCAATTTACAAGAAATTATGTTGGCCTAGCGTTCTCAGCTCCTTTTGATTGAGCAGTTCCATAGACTCTGCTGGATATAGATTTTTCTTCTTAAAACCCTTTTATTTTAGACATGTTGCAGAGTCAAGATCATGCAATGAATTTTGATTAAAATCGAAATAAAGATTTGAGTATCATTATATCTGGAGTTTAATCTCGTAAGAAGGCATAAAAGTGGTGCCAAACTGTTCTATTCATTATTTTTCCGTCATAGGACGGGTATAGTTATATATAGAAAGAAATTACAACGTCTAATTTATTTTATGATTTAAAAAAAAAAGAAGTGTATTAATAAGTAATTGAATGATATTATTGATTTTTAATGTCAAAATTTTATTTTCATACAAGCAAAAGCATTGTTGAAATTTTTAAGAAATAAAGAATAAGACATTCCGACATTCCGACAGCTGAATTGTGTCTTATGTTGAAACAGTCTGCCTGTGGTTAGAGTTTTGCCAGCATCAGTAGTAGTCGTGGAGGTTATAGTGAGGTTGAATGGAGTTCAAATCATGATTTGTTTAAGGCTTTGTTGGAAGCAGAAGGTCACTTTCTAAGGTCATCAAATGAGATCAGCCTGATAGGGTTACTATCAACAGATGTTTTTTGGCAAAAGTTTTGTGACATCCTTCTTTTGTGCTGTGTTCGGTTGAGTTGCAGATCAAAATCTAGGGAAAGACCAAGTCAGCGATTTGGTTGAAATTAGTATTTAAATTCATTAATAACAATAATAGTTTCATGGTAGTAAAGAAGAAGAAGAAGAAGAAGAAGAAGAAGAAGAAGAAGAAGAAGAAGAACTGGTGATGGAGGAGGAGGAGGAGGAGGAGGAGGAGGAGGAGGAGGAGTTTTCTTATAATGGAAACGGGCAGGAAAGGGTTAAAGGAAATACTGTATTTGCTTTTCAGAAGAAAAAAAGAATCTAGAAATGAAAACATCACCTTCGGCTTAACATGATCTTTTGGGTTTTTTTTTTTTTTGTTTTTTTTTTTGTTTTTTTTTTTGGGGGGGGGGGGTTACTTGGGAGTCACCATTTAATGAACATAATTTACAAAAAAAAACATTTACATTTATAGAGAATGGGAAGATGACGATTTTGAGCTAAAACCGTATTTTATTCAGCTTAATTAACGGTTACTCATTTCTTAACTAGTTAATTTTAGAAGGTCTCTGTTTTGGTTTTTTTTTCTAGAAGTGTAAGCCATGTTTAGTTTCAGAACAGTTTCCGATGGTTCGTTATTCTACACAAGTCCTGAGAGGTGACTGGTTTGCTGTAGACAGTTCCACAGAGCAAAAGATTCTTACCTGTCGAGACGGAAAAAATATGCGAAATTGCTACAGAAAGGTTTAATATTTATGGAGCAATTCTGGTTTCTGATTGGTTGGTAGTAGAACGTGAATTAATTCGATTCGTCAGTTCCTAGCAGCGTTGTTTATAAATAGAATCGCTCGACTGTGCAAGATCAAAACACTGTTTTGATTATATTTATTTGCTGTCCACTCAGCAAAATGTGGCACAAGGCCGGAAAGTGGTAACCCAGCAGGCTCCCCTAAAGGAGGGGCACTCCTGCAATTTTAAAAATTGCCTGAGTAACCCCGTCGGCATTCCCCGGTCGGGGCGCCTCAGGCAGCAAGCAATAAACTTGCCCCACCGGAAAACCCGGTGGCAAGGCCTGGGAGGGTGGACCTCCTGGGTATTACCCAGGCGGTGTACCTCAGTCCAACAGGTGCTGGGTCGGTCTCCGGCCCCTCACCTGTTGGGCTGAGTGTCAAGTGACGGATCCTTGACTGGTACTATCCATTTTTGATGGGATGTGTCTCCTCGCTGCTTCGGCTGCAGGAGACAGGGTAGTACAAGTCAAGGATTCGTCACTTGACACTCAGCCCAACAGGTGAGGGGCCGGGAACCGGCCCACTAGCACCTGTTGGACTGAGGTACACCGCCTAGGAGGTCCACTCTCCCAGGCCTTGCCACCGGGCTTTCCGGTGGGGCAAGTTTATTGCTTGCTGCCTGAGGCACCCCGACCGGGGAATGCCGACGGGATTACTCAGGCAATTTTTAAAATTGCAGGAGTGCCCCTCCTTTAGGGGAGCCTGCAGGGTTCCCCCTTTCCAGGCCTTATGCCAAATATTGCCGATGTGGGCGGCAATTAAATAACTACCCCATAATTGAACTTGGATAATGGGATGTGTCTCCTAGCGGCTTCAGCTGCAGGGAGACAGGGTAGTACAAGTCAAGGATGCATCACTTGACACTCAGCCCAACAGGTGAGGGGCCGGGAACCGGCCCAGCACCTGTTGGTACACCGCCTGGTCCACCCTCCCAGGCCTTGCAACTGGGCTTTCCGGTGGGGCAAGTTTATTGCTTGCTGCCTGAGGCACCCCGACCGGGGAATGCCGACGGGATTACTCAGGCAATTTTTAAAATTGCAGGAGTGCCCCTCCTTTAGGGGAGCCTGCGGGGTTCCCACTTTCCGGTTTTGTGCCACATAATGATGTGGGCGGCAATTAAATAACTACCCCATAATTCAACTTGGATAATGGGATGTGTCTCGGCTGTAGGGAGACAGGGTAGTCGTACTCGTCAAGGATCCATTCTTGACACTCAGCCCGACAGGTGAGGGGCCGGAAACCGGCCCAGCACCTGTTGGACAGAGATACACCGCTTGGGTACTACCCAGGCCTTGCCACCGGGCTTTCCGGTGGGGCAAATTAACTGCTTGCTGCCTGAGGCGCCCCTACCGGGGAATGCCGATGGAAGTGCTCAGGCAATTTTTGTTGAGGTGGGACCTCCCCTTCTTTAGGGGAGCTCGCCTGTTCTCCACCTTCCGGCCTTATGCCACATTTTACTGTGGTGGGCAGAAAATAAATAACTACCACATAATTCAAAAATATTGTAACAGTTTTTTTAATTTTTGTTGTTGTTTTTACTCATGTTCACGCCAAACACGTAAAAGGCTACTATTTCTATTTGGAAGCATATTAAGAGGAGATGAACGAGATGTTGGCTTACGTTATATTTAAAAAGCTACAAATTAGTATAGTCATGGAAGTAGGAAACAGCGAGGGAATTTCAAAGTCTAGCAGTTCAAGAGAAGAAGTTATTAGAGTAGAAGGTTTTCCTGCATCTAAGGACCTTTACAGTGAAGTGGTGGTAAATTGTGGCTAAATGGGTTTGTTAAGAGTATGTACATCGAGGGGGAACAAATGCGATGAGTTCATCAGAACACATTTCATTAAAATACTGGTAAAACAGGTACAAAGATGCAACATTCTGATGGTGGGCTACGGGGGCTAGAGCTTAGTTAACCCTATTGGGTTGGAGACTCTTTTCCGGATCCTGTCCAAGAGGGAGAGACTTGATGTACCAGCCAATATGTGGCGAATGGTGGCTTCCTACTAGTATCTAACATGTAACGTATCTTTGCTGAAGTTTAAGTTGCACTTGGTTGATCATATATACACTTAACTCTAAACTTACAAGACTGTCAAGTTATATTCAATAATTTAAATGTCAAATGTTATTAATCTTTTTAATTTTTTTAATTTCAAAATAATACAATATCAGCCTGTAAATGATCAATAACGATTTAAAGAGAACCGAAATTGATGGGCAATTTTGTAAAGCACTTTATATGAAAACAAAAAAGAAAATACAAAAACAAACCTTTTGATAAAATCTGCTTAAAAGTATAAAAAAATGTCATCTTGAAAAACGATTTAACAACTTCTACATTGGAATTCCAACACATGTTGGCGTCTATATTTTTATCGTCCGTTCATATCTCTTCCAATGTCTTTTTGTCTGCTCATTCATATCTGTCTCAGATGGAGAATAGCACAAGTATGCTACAAAGCACACATCTGTCATCCTTAGTCTGAAATAAGCAAGCAGTATTTAATGTGTCAGCTCAAAGGTCAAGTAGCATGGCCTTTGACCTGATATGACCCTAGGGGGTGGAGTAAAGAGAACCTGCTACTTCTGAAGTCAATAAAGATAGGCACATTTGATACCAAAAATGAGACTACAGGGGAGTAAAAATAAATGAAAGAAAGAAGGAGGGGAGATCTTTCTAGCCCCCCCCCCCCATCTCTCTCTCTTTCTCTCTCAATCCCTCTCCTTGTCACCCCTACGCCAATCCCCCACCCTTCTCCTCTGTCACGCCATTCCTCACCTCAACTCTGCATTTCGCCCTGACATACATGCTACTCAGAATTACTTGAAGTGTGAAATTAGGAAATGAACCTTTCCTCGTGGATTCCTTTACCTTCCCCGTTTCAATATCACCAAGCCCCTTTTTTTGTATTTATTTCCCTTCTGAACTGGAAAGAGGGAAAATCATCCTTACGTTCTGGTTACTCCACAGCTCACTTTTCAAACACACCCATATTTATATTTTGTTGCTATGTGTGTGTGTATCTGTCTATCTGTCTGAGTGTGTGGGTGGGTGGGGAATAGATCCGGGTATGTGAGGGGTGCAATATGTTTTCTTGGCTTCCTTTTTCTTTTTTTTTCTTTTTCTTTTTTTTCTTTTTCTTTTTTTTTTTTTACTTTCATTTATCTTTAATTTCATTTCCTTTTGTAAATCATTTCTGATTTGTTATAAACTCCAATGTTCTGATATACATATATATATGTAGATATAAATATAAAAGTCTTAAACGTATATATGGCAATTAAGCTACACAGAAATTTTCGCGTTTCATCCTTCCGAGGATTCATTAGGCTATAGAGGATGACACATGGAAAATTCTGTGTACCTTAATCATCATATATATTTTCAAAACTTACTATATCGCGTATTGAGCACTATTGAAGTAAATACTTCAAATTTTATGTACATACATGACATAATAATAATAATAATAATAATAATAATAATAATAATAATAATAATAATATAGAGACTAATACCACACATAAAATACACACAAACATACAGAAACGGCTACAGATATAAAACACAAAGGAACATCATATGGAATCATGAAAACTGAAACTTTATAATTGAAAAATACCGTATCCCTTTTTTTTTTCTGTGGGTGTCACCATAAATAGGCACAACATCAAATAATGAGGGTCAAGGAGGATGGAAAGACCGAGGAGAGAAAGCACTAGCCAGACCTCCAGACAGGAGGGAGGAAAGGAGTTCCAAAGGCTAGCAGTTAGAAGGAAGAAGCTATGACAACAATAACATCGACCTATAGATGGTCCCTCTCACCAATAGTACGATACGGTAACAATTCTTGAAGTTTTTTTGTGACTTTGTTTTTATTTCAATGATTGAATATATATATTCATACCGAATGATCTGTCGAAAATGTTGTTCTTTTACAATATAAAAAAAACATTTTTTTAATAAGTAAAAAGAGAAAAATAAAAAGGAAATATTGTTTTAATAATCAAAAGAAATAAAATCGAAAAAAATGTTGGTTTTGTTTTTTCAACAGACATTTGTATTCCTACACGTCAACAAATAACAAATAGAGAAAAGTATAGACATTCATATATTTTTTGTATTAATTTTTATACATAAACACACACACACACACACACACACACACACACACACACACACACATATATATATATATATATATATATATATATATATATATATATATATATATATATATATATATATATATATATATATATCCCACAATTATATAAATGCAACTTTGTCTGTGCATGTGTGAGTTTGTTCCTTATAGATTTCAAAACAGTTGAAAAAATTTTATGTAAAATTTTCAGAAATTTGGTAATCGGAATGATCTTAGTTAAGCTTTGTCTCAAAATAACCCCAATAATTACTGATAATCAAAATCATTATTTTAATTTATCTACCATTGGTAAAGCCATTTTTTTCATGTCGTTGCTTAGCAACAATGATAGAACAATGGGGCATGAAAATTCTATTGTGGGTAAGTTGATTGCATGTTTTTGGGGGTTTTTTTTGCATTACATGGTCTGTAGGTTCAAACTCAGCACGTAAATTTCTTAATTTTTTTCATTAACTGCAAAGAATTTTAGAAGACTTGAACATTTATGGGTGCTTTTTTGGGTTTTTTTTTTTGGTTTTTGCTTGACGTGGTCTGTAGGTTCAAACCCTGCGCATAAATTTCTTAACCTAATGTTGTTGTTTTTTTTCATTAACTGGAAAGAAGTTTATATAAAATAATTTTATAAAAGAAACAGTAGGTCCTCTACAGTGTAATGTAGAATAACATATTTTGGACTAAGTTACTGCATGGAGCTATGTGAAGCTCCCCCCCCTGAACGATTTCACGGATTTCGATGACAATAGAAATATAAGAGTGTGAAATATTCGTTGATCATCATTCAATCCCGGGCAACGTCGGGTCTCCCTGCTAGTATTAACATAAATATACAGATGACTTATAAACGTTTCTTTTCTCACTTTTGAAACTAGGTCTAATCATTTCATGAAACTGCCTCAAGGTTTGTACATTTATGTTAATAAATACCGTGATCTTATACTTATAATCGAGCACTCTGCAGTTGTTTTGCATACATGTTTGAATTGCAATATATATTATTGTTGTTTGAATTGCAATATATATTATTGTTGTTTGAATTGCAATATATATTATTATTGTTATTTGAATTGCCATATATATATTGAATAAAAATTCAAACTATATATATATATATATATATATATATATATATATATATATATATATATATATATATATATATAGTTTGAATTTTTATTTATATACACATAAAAATTTATATTAAAAAGTAAAAGAAATACTTAAATATAACTCTTGTTATAAACACAGTCGCTTCATTGGATTAACATCTATGAACTAACAACTATGCAAACAATGTATATGTGTGTGTGTGTGTGTGTGTGTGTGTATGTGCGCGCGTGTGTGTGTGCTATGCATCCCAGTGATTTTTTGAGAAATAAATGCTTGATACCACTCCTATTATATAGAGTTGAAAAGTTTTAGTTACAGATTCAGCTTAATATCCAATTTTATAGAACAATATATATATATATATATATATATATATATATATATATATATATATATATATATATATATATATATATATATATATATAAAATGCCATATGTTTGACTTAGGAAATCAATATTTATAACTTACAGAGAAAAAATATACTTAATTCTTACTTCTTTTTTTAATTTAAAGTTACTCTCCTTCTCTGGCCATCTTCAATTTCTTTTTTCTTTTTTTTTTTTTTTTTTTTGCTATCTTTTTTCTTATATCCACTCCTCTTCCCCTCAAGGTGCCCCTTTAAGGGTTTTCTTCTCAACCAATTAAGAAGGAAGGATTAAAAACATGAGACAAAAACATCATTTTCCCATTAATCAACTCTTACTGACAACTTTGGAACACATGAGAGACAGGGTTGTGTGTGTGTGTGTGTGTGTGTGTGTGTGTGTGTGTGTGTGTGTGTGTGTGTGTGTGTGTGTGTGTGTGTGTGTGCGTGCGCGCGTGCGTGTGTGTGTGTGTGTGTGCGTGCGCGCGCGCGTCTCTCTCTCTCTCTTTCTCTGCTACCCCCAAGCAAGCACAAACTCATTTTTCTCTCGTTTTTTAACAAAGAAATAGATCCAGGTAGAGTATAAGCTGAGTTTTAAAACATAGTAAAACCTAAACTATTTAACTTATTTGTTACTAATATAGTATAAATGTATTATAGTAATCCTGCAAACAACCAGCTATGATATTTTATACTAATGCGTCTTCACTTACCAAAGTCCAAAGGCTATTCGAGGATAAACTTAATGAGATTGTAATTTGGACGATGAACAAGACTGGATTGAAAATGGTAGATACAAAGAGAAGGATTTGATCACTTTGTTGACAATTTACTCGGAGATGACTATGTTGCAATCGGCCGGGAAGCAGTCTCATGGTATTGTATTCCCCAGATGGAAACTTATTAGAAACAAACTCTGTTTATGGAAATTTAGTTTGGTTTTAGATACACAAAGGAAGAGTGAACAATTCATTGCAGTGGCAGTACTTTATAGACTTTATTAAAGACTCGAATGGAAATGATTGTCATGTATTCGGACTCTTACATCGAGAGAAGTAACTTTTCAGAAATTTAAAGATTATTCCCCTTTAAAAAGATTAAAATGGGTGCAGATGAAAGGAGAGTACGTGCACTTTTAGGAAAGAATGAAAATCCAGGCAATTCAAGCAGATTTCATTTCTATGACATTTTTAAACAATTTAAGAGGACAAGAGAAAATTATCGAAGTAGTTATCTATACTAATGTTTTAGTGTTTCTGTCCAGGGATGTGATAAGAAAACAGAGCTCTATACCAAGATCAAAAACACTTTTAAGCAAAAACTTGTTTTACCAGTATATCAAAAAAATGTTCCTTTCTTCCTCCATTTGTCTATTGTCAGACTGAACTTCCATAGATAGAGCTTTTTGCAAAGGCTTTCTATCTGTGGAACTGCAGGTCTGCTTCTTTGTTAATTACAACTGGGTTGTCTTCAAATTCAATGTCAAAAAATTCTTGTCATAAATAATCAAACGAAGTTCATAGCATTGATCAGTGTTTCTCTGCTGCTAACCGTTTCTATTAACCTCCTTATCTTCAAGTGGCTTTGGCCTTGATAAATAGTTATCCAATAGTAAAAAAGGATAAAATTGTATGAGAAATTCAGATGGTGAGTGTAGGGGGAACATAATAAGACAAAAAGGTTTTTATCTCTGTTCCATGAACATTAAACCTTTACGTTTTTTAAATGAAAAGTGTGAAAATTTTAAAAAATAATACAAATGAAAAATCATCATTCTTTACAAACCAGGCTAGATTAATAGTGGAAGAGGGGGTCCACCATGCATTTTAAGCCAGACTGTGGTCATCATTCATTCCAGCTGGAATTGGGAGTACATAGAGGTAAACATTCCATTCAGGACATTAGTCATTCATTCAAATGTTGGACATAAGAATATATAGGTATCATCATTTATTTCAAGTCAGGCTGAGAACAGGAATACATAGAAGAGTCTTCATTCATTGCAGGGAGGGCTTCACATAGGAGTACACAAGGCTCATTCCAGGGCAATGCTGAATATGTAAGCTAATGTAAAAATAAATAATTATTCTATAACAGAAGTAAGACATTATTCTTATTTTTTCTCAACATTCAAGTATGTTATTACTGATTGCTATATTGAACAATTTAGCACTGTGAATCAATACTTGACCAGCTTTTAAGTACATCATTCAAAAAACTGTCATTGATCGAAAAAACTTACTATCAAAATATTAATAATATTTAAGTCATAGATTTATTATGGTTTACAAAAACTTATATGGGTATAAACTAAATTATTCCATATAAGTAAATAACAAAAATTCAATTGTCAGAAAAAATCAGTCAGAATAATGAAGTCCCATATATATATATATATATATATATATATATATATATATATATATATATATATATATATAATTATTTCCACATCACATATAAAATTACAGGTAACAAAATTAGTGGGAGTTCATGCTTGATCAAACATCTTTTTAAAATGTATTCCAACCATATTAGTCCTCGCACAAAAGAGCAGGACACAAAATGTTTTAAATAATAATAATAATAATAATAGAATAACAATAACAAAGACTTTCTCTGGCGAGGACTACTATTGACCGTAACCAGTTATACAGTCCTTTTGAAATGTTCATCTCTATTTTTCTCGTTATGTACTGAATATTTGTTAATGAAATCTATATGAAATATGTTCCTTATTAAATTTTAAAGATTTTCTATTCTGGAAGAAGTTTTAAAAAATTTAATCCAAAAAAGTTATTTTAAAGTTTTTGTTAAAAAAAATTCAGATTTTCTCATTATTCAGACCTGTATTACAAAGAGGGGGTTGCAAAAATAAGTTGTGGTGTGAGGAGAAATACAAACCGAAACAGGGAGAATATTCAGACCTGTAATAATACAAAAAGGGGGTTGCAAAAATAAGTTGTGGTGTGAGGAGAAATACAAACTGAAACAGAATATTCAGACCTGTAATAATACAAAAAGGGGGTTGCAAAATAAGTTGTGGTGTGAGGAGAAATACAAACTCAAACAGAGAGAATATTCAGACCTGAAATAATACAAATAGGGGGTTGCAAAACTGAGTTAAAATTTAAAAACATTATCTTTCATCTAGCAATTAATGATATAGATATAAAATTTTCAATCATTTTTTTTTTAAAGTGCAACAGAATGTACATTACATAAAATAAATCCAAGGTAATTTTTTGATTCAATTTAAATTAAATTTTTATACCTTACTTTGTAAAATTTATAAAAGTGCACTTTGAAGATAAATAAATTTCAAATTGACTCTTGTATATATATATATATATATATATATATATATATATATATATATATATACACACACACACACACACTTATAAAATACAAACATTTTCGGTCTGTCGACTTTTCTTGCTTTGCCCATTCATTGCAGAACTAAAAGCCATACCAATTATGAATTGTTGTAACCTGAGTTTTTTTCGTTTTTTTTTTTTTACATGGAAGTCACCACTTATCAAGGCCCGGAAGCCATTCTGGGATAAGGATTATTGCGTGTAAAGTAATCAATGGGATAGTATCGTAGTAATCATTCGTATTGGAGATTTGATAAAGTATCTTACTTAAGGGGACGGTTCATCAGGAATTTGTTTATGTTGGACTTGAAGACATCCAAGTTGTAGTCAGGTGGGAAACAGGCAGACGGAAGAGAGTTCCACTGGCGTGCACTTCTAATAAAGAAGCTTTGTTCATGGAATCTACGTTTTGGTTTTGACACAGTTAAAGAGTGGGGAAAATTTTTGACAGTGGTTTCAGCTAGATGGGTGTTTATCGTGAAAGATTGGCGGGTGGGGGGGGGCAGGGATTGGAGCCCAGATGAGCACTTGCCATGGAAGTAACGATAAAACAAATTTGAAATTGCGACCAAAATATAGGATTCATCGCAAATAAGATGACTCTCGCTTTTAAACTGTACAGAAAATAACCTTGCTGTTGTTTTTTATTTAATAAATAATTGATTTTTTAAATTAATGTTTCGTCAATTTTTTTTAATGGCTCTGTTTGATCGTGAAAAATGTTGAAAAGATATGCCTTACTGATTTTCTTTTCTGTACTAATAGACAAAAAGATTGGACCTTTTCGAGATCATTAACAATTTAATGATTCCAAAAGTGCCCAATTTCATATATCACATTTTATAAACTACATGATTTTTTTTTATGGTACTCCTGATTTAATCCCTGTTTACTCCTATTCTATCAACTATGACCGGGCAGAAATCTTAAGTAATTCTTCATTGTATTCTTAGTATCTCCTTCAACCTTCAATCTGCTGAAGACTGTCACGTAGAACTGATTATTATTATTATTGCACCATGGATCCAAATAATATATTTTTTCTGATCCACAACGTTGATTGGGTATGTTATATTTTCACATCGATTTTGCCATAGTTGTCAATGTTTTTGATTGTTTTAAAAAAAAAATGTTTGATCAAACATAAACTCCCACTGATTTTTTTTTTTTTACTGAGATATAAGTAAACACAAAATTGTATCAACTAAAAAATTCAACAAATTTAGTTCATGAAAAAACTCTTTAATGAAACTTTAGCTGCACAACATTCAAACTTTTCTCTATATTCTTCAGTTGTCTTATTTTATTTAATGTGTGATCTCTTTCACTGATTAAAGGTTTAAAGTGTTTCTCATGATTATCAACTGTTCGCGTGAACGGATATTCCAACTAGTCATATTATAAATCGCTAATGAAAGAGGATTTATTTGAACAAATTGTTTTCTAAAACTTTTAAATGGATAAGTGGTTGAGCCTAACTCACCGTTTAAAATATTATTGCATTCATTATTAGAAATAAGCAGGTTTTTATCATTTAATGATTGTAAATTTGCTTACGATGAAATCTATTGAAATGTCTAAAGTTATTTTTATATTCTATAACCAAAATACAAAGTTGTTTTTTTCTGTTTTCAATATTTTTGTACAGCAATATTAATATAATAATATAATGTATATTATAACGTTATGATTATCTTCATACGGGATATGTGAGATATTTGGTACGTTGGCATTTCCGTTTGTATAAAAACTATGAAGTTGCATTAAACTTCACTTACACTGACTTAATTATTTACAGTACATACCAAATAAAATGCCATTATTTTTTAAATACTTTAGATGAAAGTTTATAATGAAAGCTAATGGACTTTGAGTTAAAAGAATGTACAATTCTTCTAAAACATCAGATATACAAAATTTGGATTTGATAAAAGCGGGACCACATCCACATCACTTCTGTTAATCAATTTCTTTGTCACCATGAAGAACAATTAATAATTCTAATTTCTGCAAGTGACACTGACTTATATTTTCGGTACACAATGGTGATCAAAAAGTAGTGCTGAAGTTTTTGTTCAAAAGCGAAATGGCAACACTGATACAACTCAGATCTAAACTCTAACGAAAATTTATGAGAAAAAGTTTTAAAAAATTAACATTTATGAGAAAAAGTTAAAAAAAAGAAAAATTTAATGAAGCAATTTTAAAATGTTGAAACATTGGGAAAAACTATTAAAGAATTGTGGATGAAAAAAAAAAAACTTTGAGATAACTTGATTATCCAAGTTTTGATTGAGAATAAATGAGGAGCATAGAAAAAATACTAACATTGTGACTGAACTCATTAATATCTATCAGAACATGATGATCACAAGATTGTTTGCAAAATAAATATGAGCTTTCAATTTTTGGTCACAGGGCTTTATTTATGATTACGCTAATGACATAGGTTTTATTTTTTTGTAAAATCTCGACATAATTTGCTAATATTGTTACAACAAATAAGTAATTTCTAACCTCTTCCAATAATTAAGAGAATAAACAAAATATTCACATTTTAATTGGATAAATACTATCCATCCATTTTATTGCTTTTCTGTACAAATAGAACATTTCAACTAAAAGAAAGCTGCCAATTTCTTCTAGAGCAGAGATATTTGATCCCTAAACTGGGAGCAACCTCAGTGAGTGGAACATAAATTTTTTTTTCTTTCCAATATTTTCTTCACTATTCTTCACATGTCTGCGAGTGAGGAATGGTTCTGACAAATCAGCCACCATAACTCAGCATTTGACAAAAACAAGAAACTTTAACAAATATGATAAGAAACATGTTGAGTAATAAACGTGAAACATTTCTTTTAGTAAATTTAGAAACGAAATGTTAGAGCAACACAAGGAATAAATCTTTCTATGGCATATACTATTTATCAGGAAATGGTTTTGTCGTATATCCATTAATTTTTTTTTGGGGGGGGGATACACTTCAATTCTCATTATTTGAGACATTTTTCCTAATCTTAATAGAGAAAATATAATTTTGTAACCTTATATTTTTGCCTTAAGTTTTAGTATAAGGAATCATCGTTATTTACATTTTCTTTTGGACTATTGTCTTCATCAGTAACGATATCTATATTACATTTCGGTTTATGTGTAGTCAAACTTTCTTCAGGTTTATTGGGGTATTAATTCAGCGTTGCTCATGTAGAGATACCCTGCTGGTCGGAAATAGTTTAAAATATAAAATCCTGCTTACAATTTTGCCTTAAAAGAAAAATTAAAAATAACATTTGTAATAATGAAGTCAACTAATAAACAAAGCTGTTAACGTGGTGGTGTTTTATTTACAAAAAAATACTTATTTTCACATACAGCTGTAAAACGGAAAACGGCTTTCAACATTTATTTTAGATATAAATAATTATTATACCAATAAAAATAATTATTATACCAATAAAAATAATTATTATACCAATAAAAATAATTATTAAAATGATTAAATCTTTTTTAAAACATCTATTCTTCGCTGAAATATTATTTGTTTAATTTTATTTTTGTTTATGCAATAACAAAAAATAAAACTACGTTTTTAGAATTTCGTTTCTTTATGTCTTAGTTATTTTATGAACCTAACCGATAACCGCCTCTCATGACCTCAGATGGAATCAAAGGAAAATTTTAATTTTGTCTTTACATTCTGTGAAAAATTTAATCCTTATTGAAACTTATTTTCATGTGTTGTTAACATATCGATTATTGTGAAAGACACAAACAATTAACCTTTTAAGAATATGATTTCCCGAATTTAACTAAAATTGTTGTTGATTATTTGTGTATTTCGGCGGTTTTTATTAAAATCAGATCAACTGACGAGTTTGAGTTTATTTTAAAAATGAATTGGCACTCAAACAAACGTGACATAAGTAATTACATGAAATGTGGTGATAATATTTAAAAAAAAACCCACTAAAAACACTACTATTTAAATGAACAGTAGACATGAAGTAGGGCAGAGCAAATTGCCTGAAATTATGTTTAACTTGAGTAATTAAATTAAACTAATTTTAATTTAAAATTAAGCATCTACCATAAATCAACAAAAAATAACCACATAAAAAAATTATACAATCCAAACAACCGCTTAATATAACTTTTGATTTCACATTTTCTCTCAAATTATTTTATCTTGTTTTGAAATATTTTGATATAAATAAATTAAAATCTGAGGAAATGGAATTAGAAAAATGCTTCTTTTAAAATGTTTAATCTGAAAAATATGTGTAACTATAATGAAGAATTTTCTTTTGTGCTGTTTTGAATGAATAGAATGTTCATACTGAATTCAAAATATAGTTTTAATTCAAAATGGAGGAAAATGAAGTTGGACGAAGTTCTTAAATTCCGTGAAGTCCTCTTATCTTTGCTCACATTGATTCTGGCAAGTTTTGCATTAATTAATGCACACATGAAGTTTCTCTTTTGTCTTATCATTTATAATAACTTTTTAAAATTTCCTCCATACCCACAACTCTCTATTCCTGTGGATAGATTTTTCAGGCAAGCAACAAAAAATCATGGAGACAGAGCCATAGTATGAGAGTTGCTGCACTTGCTTGCATGTTTTTTTTTGGGGGGGGGGGGCGAAAAGTTTAGCCTTCCATGAAAGTAATGATATCATCATAGCAATTAATTCCAACATTTTTAGATATGTTTTTAGTCAACATTAGACATTTAACTTTTTAGCAAGATCGTAACTGAAAAAACAAATTCAGTCCCATTATTTTTATTGTATTTTATTGCATCTCATAGTTAATAATTTTTTACTATTTTATTTTGCCTAAGACTTTGACGAGATATACTTTATAAAAGTTTGTATCTTATAATATTTTTACTCAATTAAAACAATTTTAATTGAATGAAAGCATTATGACTAAAGATACAAACTTTTATAAAGAGTATCTCTTTAAAATGAAATGTTTTATGCATGTCTTTATATAATTAAGATTATATAATTAAAAGGGTTTAATTTAGTGCATTGATACAATTTTCATTCAACCTAAGGTATACTAAAATATTCCTCATAATAATACAAGAAATTATTTAGTTTGTTTCCAAACTTCTTAATTCAAGTGATTTGATTTTGGAAAGACGCCATTAAAAGAGTTGGAAAATTAATAAAAGTGCAAAATATTAGAGTGCAAAACGGGAGCATAATTGAGGTTCAGATTCACTGAGAATGAAACTGCAGGGAAAAAGCACAGATGAATGGAGTTTATAGCTTCAACATTCCAGTGCCACAAACTCCTGAAATAATACTTTAAAAAAAAAGGGTAGAAAGGTGTAGGTGTAGGTAACAAGTAGCACCTCTTTTACAGTCGCTTATTCCAGTTTGTCCAAGTGTGTTTAATTTTTATTTTATTTTATTTTTTTTTTTACAAAGGAGTTATCACTTATCAAGGCCCGGAGGATAACGGTTAATGTGTGTACGGTAGTCATCGGGAGGACAGTGTAGTGATCGTTAATGGTGAAAATTTGGTATTATTTGATTATTTAAGGGGACTGTTCATCAAGAACGTGTTTATGTTGGACTTGAAGATGACAATGTTGTAGTCAGCTGGAAAGCAGACTAATGGAACAACATTCCACAGGTGGGCAGTTCTAGGAAAAACGCTTTGTTCATGGAATCCATGTTTAGGTCTAGGCACCAATAGAGAGTGGGGAAAATTATTGTTAGTAGTTTTAACTTGACAAGTGTTTTTTTTTTAAAGTTTGGCAAGGGGTTTTATCAGTATTTAAACAACTGGTACTAATATTTGCATCTTCCTATATCTTTGTTAATAAATTTTTATATATTTGTAAGTGAATTTTGGGGATCTGCATGAAATTTCTGACATAAACTTTTATTTAATCCATAGAAGATAGATTATACTTGTTCTTTTAGCCATGATTGGGTAAAAGTCTTGAATAACAGATAAGGTGCTAAGTAAAAATCAGTTCTAAATGACAGACGTCTAAATGTTGATATTTCAATCTTTACTACATGTGATATTATTATTAACTGAATGAGAATAATCTATCCCAGTGTGTTAAAATGTTCCACATTGGAAATTCCATACAGAGTCCCGAGTTTGACAAAACACATCTAAAAAAGATCAGAGGTTACATCGGCTGTAACGTTATGAGAATAACATCCAAGAAGAAAACTGAATAATTCAAATGATACACACTGCAAACATAATAAATGCAATTATTTTAAGAAAAATACTTACTAGTTAAATAACATTCGTGGAGTAAACACTAATAATCTAATTAGATCAAATAAGAAAAATTGATTGACAACATTTGCACAATTTCTTACATTTCGATGTGTTCCTTTCAGTGCCAAATACTCGACTCCTTGTCCTCTCCAATTCGATCTTTATACAACGTATTTTCTCCCACATATGCAAATGAATGCATATCAAACCACAACGCTAATATATATCAACAGAGTTTACTGTTTTAACCATTATATCTTGTTGTTTAAGTTAAGTGGCTCTTCCTTTTCTATATTTGAAATTTGTTGCTTTCATATTTATTTTCTATGAAATTCTTAAATGAAAAACAATTATTCTATTGATTATATCGATTTATTGATTGTTTATTGATTTATATAAATTACTAATAATGATCAAACCAATTTTACTATCCATTAAAAAAAACGTTTTCCTTATCTTTTTTCAGTTAAAAAACATACAAATAAATACTGACCAATTTAAAAGTAATAGAAGATTCCATATGATTTTTAGTGGAAATGTTCAAGAAACCCTTATTTGACTTTTATGTCTAGTTTCAAATAAAAGTATCTAGAGTGGTTGCAACCATTCAAATGATCTCGAATGATTAATTTTATTTCTGGCAGTACTTTTGAAGTGTACAGACCCAGGTGCAGAATGATTGATGGGGTATGTTCTTAGGATCCACTGAAGCTCTATATAAAGGTGTCAAGAGTTGATGGTTCGTTTGACCACGTGGCATAGGAGATATGCTGTCAGCTTTTGTCTGAATTTTAACTTAGACATACGAATAATGTGAAGATTCTGATGAATAAGGACTGAAATCCTTCATCCCTATCAGATGGTGGTCGAGTAATATATACTTTCATATATATTTTTTTCACTAAAAATAAATGTAGTTAACATTAAAAATTATGAGTTATTATTATTTATTTATTGAAAAGATGGATAATATAACATAATACTCATCAGACAATGCAATACTAAGTTGTCAGACATCTTTTGCTACTCGTACTATGAGACTCAGTTACATGTTTATTTAGAGTGGAGATGAACGGCGCCAAGTAAATTCTGATGCCTTGAGAGATGCCATGAAACTAAGAAACTCCTGCTCTCAGTTATTTAGGGGGGGGGGGCTCACTCATTTATTTGCTTGATCGTAGTGAGTGTTGTTTTCACCAAAAACTCTCAAATCCACAATATAAAATCATACATAAAAAGAACTAGGTGTTGTATTAAAAATAATCATTGTTTTCAAACAATAGAGACGAATATTTAATTAATGAAATGTCCTTCTGCAAAGAAATATGCAAATTAATTAACTTCACGATTTCTATCATATATACATGATCAATGATAAATAATAAATGATATAAATTTTAAAGCTGAAATCAGCGTTTGAATCTTTCTTAGAACAGGAAATGGCGCGACTTCAAAAGTGTACAGATAGTTCAAGATTAATTTGATACTTTTTTCATATTCTTTGATTTCAGAACGATTTGAAATATTTAATAGTGGTAGAGTGCAATGGATTTCTGTGCGGGATGGGTTGAAAGCTATCTGGATCATGATGATTTGTGTTGATTTAAAAGTTCAGAAATCTTAGCTGCATCTCAGTGCTCCTTGAATATCTTCAAAGTCATGAAATGTGAGTTGGAAAATTGTGCCGAAGATGTAAATGCAATGGCTAGCAAGAGAGATCACAGCAGATATTCTTTGTCTACACAACAAAATGTATCGGGAAGGTGAAAAAACATGCAACAACATCTAGGTAAGGTAATGCAAATTTCGGCAAGAACGATGGAGGGTGTTGGGTTTAGGTGCAAAAACTGCTGAACAAGGCTCTTCACTTCATACAAGAGTCATATAGATCAAATACTCACTACCTTATGACAAAAACTGCTCAACAAATTCAACACACACAGAAGGACTCTTGTTCTTCTCAGAACTAGTCGAACAACACACAGAACAACAGGTTATGAAGTTTTGTTCATTATGAAGACCAAGATTCCTCAAACTAGAATGGTCTTTGAGTGTTTTTTTGCTTAGTGTAGGCCATATCATGTTGCCCTACAAGTTTGAAAAGAGACTCAGACTCAGTTCAGATGGCAATATTGAGTTGCTGTGCACTGTTGTCAAGCATTGGGTGGAGAGAGCAGATTAATCATCATGCAAAATAGAAGATATGCATAAAAAGGTCAGAAGATTATAAAGTTAGAGATGGGATTAGAAGTTCGTTATTGCGAACATCACTCTAGTCCCTCCAACACACACATTTGAAGATTAATCCCAACTGTTTACATATATTGAATATTATACAATATATAAAGTATGTATTGAATATTATACAATAAGCTGATCACATGTTAAAAACATATAGAACTTATATTTTATTAATCATGATGAGTATTTGATATTTGTCAAAGTTTTACCAAGAATGACTAAATAAAGTTTTGAAAAAATTCTAACATGATGTTGTAACTTGTATTGCTATACATGGGTAGATCCCCAAAACAAAAAGAAAAATATCTCGCAAAAATAAAATGCATTTATTACAAAGTAACCGTTTAAAAATATTTTTTTTAATTTTCTTTTTTTTCTTTTTCTTACAGACTTTTTAACAGATTGGCAAAAAAAAAAAGATGTGAAAATGTTGGTTAAAGTTTCAAAATTTGTTCCTCGGAAAGAGCATTGTATGTAAAACCTAAATTCATGAACCGTCATTGTTGCCATTCGTGAAAAATAATTTAGAACTTTTAGAAAAGCTGACTATTTTATTTACCAAGTTTAAAAGGATAGCAAATGTTTACAATTTTTATTATGTAATTGTTTGGATCACTGAGACGATTTTAATCCATATTCATTAACATTCTGATGCAGCGATGATGAAGAAACCATTTCAATGATAGGAAGAGGCAAACAACTTAGATAATAATCATTCTCCCACATCAACCTCTTCAGACTTACAATGTGAACCGGAAAGGGAATCTTCATATATATATAACACAAAGTTCATATATATATATATATATATATATATATATATATATATATATATATATATATATATATATATATAAAGAATAACCGTATAGCTATATTTCCCCTTGGAGTAGCTGTTTTGCATAAAAAATAAATCTTGGAATCTTGGAATGTAGCTATACTGTCATTTTTTATATACTCTGTTGTTATATTTAACACACATCGAGCGTCTAAGCAAAAAGAATTGGTATACACAATGAGTGAAGTATAAATGAAAAAACATATTTTACTAAAAAACAGAAACGTCTGCACGCGTGCGTACGTGCGTATGTATGTGTGTACACACACACACACACACACACACACACACACACTAGTAATATACTCCGGGCAGCTTTACAAAAAAAAAAAGAAAATTATTTTTACATTTTAGTAATTTGAATAAAAGCAACAACAAAGATAATAGTCACGATGTTGTTCAATAATTTTCCAATTTTTATGAAATTTACTGCGTATGAATATTGTCATATTTTATTAATTAGGCATATACTACACAAAATCTTTCCAACATTCAACATGGAGAAATTTGATTTTGTATAAAAATAAGATGAAAATGAATTCCCAATTAAAAACTGGTTATATAATGAAATGAATAAACGAAAAAGGAACAACGATTGGTCAAATACGCTGAGTAATTTAAAGGGTTTTTCCATACAAAAATAACATAATGAAGATTTACATTTATTTTAATATACAAAAATAACATAATGAAGATTTACATTTATTTTAATATACAAAAATAACATAATGAAGATTTACATTTATTTTAATATACAAAAATAACATAATGAAGATTTACATTTATTTTAATATACAAAAATAACATAATGAAGATTTACATTTATTTTAATATACAAAAATAACATAATGAAGATTTACATTTATTTTAATATACAAAAATAACATAATGAAGATTTACATTTATTTTAATATACAAAAATAACATAATGAAGATTTACATTTATTTTAATATACAAAAATAACATAATGAAGATTTACATTTATTTTAATATACAAAAATAACATAATGAAGATTTACATTTATTTTAATATACAAAAATAACATAATGAAGATTTACATTTATTTTAATATACAAAAATAACATAATGAAGATTTACATTTATTTTAATATACAAAAATGACATAATGAAGATTTACATTTATTTTAATATACAAAAATAACATAATGAAGATTTACATTTATTTTAATATACAAAAATAACATAATGAAGATTTACATAAAGTATTAATCTATCTTTGCAATTTATAAAAATGAGGGGAGATGGCGGCTTTTCTTTTTTCATAACCAAGATCTTATAGTTGTTAGCACTATCAGCACAACGATCACCACCAACAACAGCAGCACATTTAGTTTTAAAAATAAACATATCTATTTAATTATTAAAAGAAATATTTTGTATTCACGTTCAAGTGCAGGGTTTAATATTTAAAAGAAATTGCTCCAAATAAATAAAAGTTGTAATTTTAATCAGAAGTTCTGATTTGAAGTTTAAAATAATCGAACTTGAATTTATCACTTGGAATATTAAGCTTCTTTTTTATTATTAAACCGCTTTCATTACTACTACTACTACTACTACTACTACTAATAATAATAATAATAATAATAATAATAATAGTAGTAGTAATAATAATAATATATATATATATATATATATATATATATATATATATATATATATATATATGTATGTATGTATGTATGTATGTATGTATATGTATGGTGATCAAGGTCTGGTGTGGACGTGTGTTAAAAGTACACAGATGTCTTAGCATCTTTCTGTGCTTCTCCCAGACAAATCAACCCCACGTGCACGTCGTGACCACTGCCATGCAGACGGGGCTCTGATGAACGGCGAGTGTCCTGCGCCATATAACTGGGCCTCCACTGCCTTGTGGGCCAAGGTTATGTAACCAAAGGCTAAGGGTGAGGTAACCCTGACAGAAACCTCCAAAGGAGATTAGGCTCTTTAAGCTGCGGCATATATGAACCACCGGCGTGTGGAATATGCTCTGGTGCCCAGCAACCTAAGTTCCAGTCATGGATCAAATGGCATGGTGGGTGGAGAGGGCTCTGTAAGCCGTAGTGAAGGCAACCTCCCTAGGAGAAGGAAAACTCTGATATAAAACCTGCGATGATCCAATGATGTTGACTTGCTCTTCTTTTTGGTTCAATGTGGCAGTTGTTTAGAGAGTTGGATTGTCTCGGTGCAAAGTCTTTCCCCACTATAACAATCCTCATGCACAGGCATTGCTCGATATAAGTTAGATACACTTTCATATCGAGTGATGGCAATGTTTGAAAGCGAATTTGGTGCCATCATGTATATGTATATAAGAAAATAGAGTGATAAAATTACAAATGAATTTTACAGAATATTAATTTATTAGAAACTGTTTATAAAATACAAATGAAGCACAACCATAGACGTGTTTTATGAACTTTCCAATCAGTATATATGAAAGGAATTTGCAGATATTTTGTTGAATTAAATAAGTCTGATATGATTTGATGTAAATGTATTTGATATAAATATAGTTGATAAAAATATATTTGATATAAATATAGTTGATAAAAATATATTTGATATAAATATATTTGATAAAAATATAGTTGATATAAATATAGTTTGAATAAATGGAAAAAAAGTTGCATTTATTCATTTAGACTAGACCAGTCACATATTTTGCTATGGTATCATGATGAATGGACACTACTTCCACCCAAAAAGAGGAGTTCATGAGTAGAATGATAATATCATGATAATAGAATAGATATTACACTACCTACCCTCATAAAAATGGAAAAAGTAACCGTGGGAGGATGATATCATTAGGACAGAACAATTACTATATAGCTCCCCGCCGCCTCAAAAAATATAAATAAATAAAAGAAGGTCATACTGTCTGTGAAATTGGTATAATGACGTACGATGAAAACAGAATATATATATATATATATATATATATATATATATATATATATATATATATATATATATATATATATATATATATATATATATATATATATATAGTAATACAATTCATCTATTGTCGGTATAGACTACAATAGAATACAAATGAACAATAGAAAAACACTTCAAATGTAAGAGAATAAAATTATAACATTCATCATTTAAATACTACAAATATTAAAATTATTGAATTTTCCAATCAAGCAAAATTGTATTTTAGAATAAGTTGAGACAAATATTTTTTCAAAAACTTTAAAATTAAATACTGTTTTTTAAATGAGAAAAAATAAAATAAATTTTTAATGTTTTCTATTTGAATTTTATTTGTGGATTTTTGTAAAGAAAAAATATTGTAATTAAAAAGTAAAATATAAGAAAATAAAATAATTGCTAATCGTCTTTGAACCGATCATTGTTGATCGTGAATTCTTTAAACTGAATTAAATAATGTTATACATTTATTTCTATTATCTCTCTCTCTCTCTCTCTCTCTCTCTCTCTCTCTCTCACACACACACACACACACACACACACACACACACAAATACACACATCACAAGTTAGTTTAGTGCTCGCTCACAGGTTGCTAATCTACAGTACGTTATATAAAAACTATACAGTGTCTGTAAGGTGTACCCGACTTTCATTGATTTGGTCATTCCGGATCTGGTTTAACAGATCTATCCTTCAGCACCGTGAATAAGAAAGATAATCTTATGCAAGAAATGTTTTTAACAAATACTTGATTTTTTTTTTTTTATTAAAATTATAAATTTTATTTACGATTAAATTTTATACTTAACAAAATAATACTTTTAAAAATGACTCTCCAATAGTTAAGGATTTGTGTCTAACATATTTTAGCATTACTGTCATTTGAACGTAATCCTTTTTTAATCTCCATGAATGCTTCATAAAGGTGCCGATTGCAATTAGTGCCCTGGGAAACGTCTCAAAGAAATTTACAAAGTGAGATGAAAAATGTCACTTTGTAAATTTCTTTGATCGTATTCCTAAGGCACCAATTGCAATCGGCATAACTGTTACCTTCATACACCATTTTGATTTCAATCCTCTCATCAAATTCAGACATCTTGTCTCAAAATAATCATACTATTTAGTTTTTTTTTTTGTTTTTTGTTTTTTGTTATTTATGACGCCATTCCTTTTTTAAATCAATTTGGGTAGTGAATTTCATGTCAAGACAAATGTGATCTCAACTTTCGTAACGATTTTTTACATTTCTTAAAACTCATTTTTTATTCATTTCTTTTATTTCCAGAAATGCATTTTATAACATTTTATAACACCGAAGTTTAAATATTTTTTACAAACTGTTTTATTTAATTATTTAATGTTTCTGCTTTCTAATATTCTTTCGGTTTCATGGATTTTATTTTGAATTATCTTGCATTAGCCATGAAGAGTAAAGATCTTATATTTTAGAGCAAATAGGATGGACATGAAAAATCTTTGACTTTTGGATAGGAGCAAAGAGTAGTCTCTGTTCTGATACTACATTTCATATTTTTCTGTTTTCGGTCAGTGAAGGAGAAATTCTTTTACTGTGGCCTTTTGTAACTTGTCCTCATCCAAAGTTTCTCTTTTTGGGAGGTGGATTTCCCCATATCAAAAATCGATCTTGTTTTGACTTGTGCATTTGTGGGGGAGGCAAGAAGTCTGACACAAACAAATAACACACATCTCGAAATATGCACTTTGATAAATACAAAACTATGAAATTTGTGTCCAGAAAATATTTAAAAATTCTAAAGTGGGCAAAGCAGGCCCAAGTTCTGCACATTTGAAACCCTAACCCTAACCTCCAAAATGAATTACAGTTTGAAATTCTAATTTATTTTTCTCACTCAAAGACAGAGCGAATATTAATATGGTCATCCCCAATATCAATAGACCAGTCAATATCAATAGACCAGTCAATCAGATGACAGAGACCACTTCCATTAGACAGTGGAAAAAAAGCATCCAACAATACCAATCATAGCAAAAGATCAATACAGAACAACCATACAAAACTCACACAGACTGACGTGTAAACAAAACTTCACACACATATACATACTGATACAGCAATTCTTCCCTTTTCTTTCATCCAAAAAACAAAGTAACAACTATTATAATCATGCAACTTTCTAACACACAAATTAACAAATAATATTTTCAAACTATTTAGAACACTTGTATATATGTATGCATGCAAACACACACACATTATACATATATATATATACGTTTTATTTTTTATTAATAACAAAACGCATATTTTCTCTGCAATAGTATTGAGCACTCTCTTCAAGTTTTCTAGAAAAACGAATTACCATTAGCATATAAGCGACGCTCTTTGTGTAAACAAATCGAGCGGAGGTATTTCGGACGATATCAAAACATCGTTAAACTCACTACTCGTTCAAGCAGCCGCCAATAGCGTAATGGTTAGAAGCCTTGACTGCCGTGTAAACGGTCGGGTTTCAATCCTGGCTTGAGGTAGTTGCCTGTCTAGCCGCACTGATGAGCTGTGAAACAGCGAAACAGTACTGTATGTGGATGACTATATATATATATATATATATATATATATATATATATATATATATATATATATATATATATATATATATATTGTTCATTTAACCGGCTCATTTGGCATGATGATAAGAGTATTTGCCAATGAGTTGAGAGATGGGGGTTCAATCCTTCTCGAGTCATACCAAAAAAACTGATATTTGATTACCCTTTCCTAAACACTGTTTATATTTTCTGTTGCATTTGTGCGGCCTGATACTCGGGTTTTACGATTCCATTTAAATTACACATTGCAGAGATATTCCACGGATGCAAAAGTTTATTTTGCGTAATATAAAATACTTAATAATGAAACGTTTGGTTCAGTTCGACTTTTTATAGTCATCGACATAAACTTTAAATGTAGTTGGTTGGAACAATGATGATCTAAAATTTAGTTTTAAATATTTAAAAGTATCTGCCACACTTTTATGTCATTTTTTTATGAGAGCATGAAATTACATTACTAGAGCAAGCAATATTCATCAGCAGGTGCCATCCAAAATTGATCCTCCACCAAAATGTCCTTTTAGTTTCTTTATAGAAATACTACACAACCATGTCATATCATCATCGTTGCTGACATTAAAAAGAGTACAAGAAAATAGAGTCTACTGTGAAACATAAAGAAAGAGATGATAACAGTTGCAAAGCTTCATATATCATTTCGTGACTTTAACTAATTCTTTTGTCCTTGATCAGATGTCTCTTCTCCTCCCCCTCCTTCTTCTCCTCTTCCCTCTTTCTTCTTAATACTGAACAAACTTAAAGCTATGCACCTGTTTTCAAATAGGAAAGCTAAGCCCAAGAACATATTTTTAATTTGGAGAATGAAAGAATGAAAAATATGAAAAACATTATTATTTGAACTATTCGAACTGTTCTCGTTCTATTCGAACAATAAAGACCGTAGCGCAACGGATATAAGTGCTATGGTTAATCAGTTCTAAATGACAGTCGTCTGGAGATTGATGGTTCAATCCTCAGTATGGTCGACACTAAAAATACAATTATGAATGACTTCAGATTTCTATTCAAGTCATGGCTGACAAAACAAGAGCAAGCTACCCCTGTGGATTAAAGGGCTCTGTTTAAACAAATTCCCGTATTCGTACAGATTCCCTTGTTTGGCAAAACACATGCATGCAGAAGGTTACATAAACTGAAAACATCCAGTGTGAGAACAGTAGTCCGAATAATGCAAATCATCAATCCTCATCTAAAAAAAGTCAAAATCAAAATATCTGACTTATGTTCCTTATTCAACAATCTTCATTTGATCTTCATGTTCTCATATCGATGATGGCGACTGAATGCTGATTTTAATGAAAAAAATAAGGAATATCTTCATAAAGATTATAAATAGAAGTCCTCATCCCATTTTATATTTTAAAATATTTTCAAGAAGATCAAAGAAATACTTCCTGGCAAATTCCTATTTTATTATTTTCCTCTTAAAACAAAAATGTCCAGCATAATGCAAAGCTTTTTCTTCCACTTTGATGCGGAATATTTGATTTGGGATTGATGTTTTATTTGCTTTTACTTTTAATTTTTTATCTATGTTTCTCGATAAATTCTTCCAATCTCAATTTCTTTTTAAAATCCCTTAAATTTTAGACATTTTCTAGAATCAAAATCATGTTTTCATAAAAATTCAAATTAGAATACTAAACAAGGTTTAGTAACATTATATCTTTGTATTTTCATTTTCGTAAGAGGCATAAATGCGGTGTAAACTGTTCTAAACATTAATTTTACTAATCCTGGGACGGGTATTCTTCTTTATATATATATATATATATATATATATATATATATATATATATATATATATATATATATATATATATATACCAAGAAAGTGAGAGACAGAAAGATAAGTAAGAGAGCGAGAGTTAGTGAGAGGAAGAGGAAAAAACTGTTTCTTTAAAAAGATCTCTGATTAAAAGTCTAACCCAACTGTAAAAGGAATGGATTATTTTGGATGCTTCTCCCAGCACAGCGACATATGTCACCGTTGGTAAGTAATACCAAGAAGGAAAGCATTTCACAGTCAACAACAAAGAGACTATGTTTTAAAGTAGGAAAAAGAAAGAGAATTAAAAAAAGAATCATTTTTCTTTTATTTCTCTTCAAACTTTGCCAATTTTGCTGATTGCTATCACTTGGCTGATTTCAGGCTTATCTCTTTAAAGGCCAAAGTTCATAAGCAAAAAGCCACAAAAAATGTTTGTAATATTAGCTTTTTTTACTTTCCTTTTAACCTTTTCCAAATGGACCACCTAGACATTTTTTGGCCAAACACGTGCACTTGTTTAAAACAAAATCCAATAAGAATCATCCATTAAGAAGTAGACACAATTGAATAAAATAGAAATTTATATTCATTGTTTTTTGTTCTTTAATGACAGTTTATTATAATTGCTATCATAGATTACATTTACAACCAACTCCATTGGATGATAGGAAGAACTTAATGATAATATTCAAAATTAAATTCCTTACATATTGTAATGTAGCTTCACTGACTGTTTTTGTGATTAGTTTTGATAAAGAAAGCTTTTTATATGTCTATCTACTGCCATCTCGTCTCTGGGCGGCACTAACTCAGATGAAATGGTCAGAAAGACAAATAACATAAATCCGCATGACTGAACACCAGTACATAGACCTATAAACTTACAAATGAACTTATCATTTGAAAATATGAGTTCTTGTTTATTTAAGTGACCAATTTTAGTGTGTCTAATTCTGATTACAACGTTTCAAACGAGATCTTTAAGAAATAAAAATGGTTCTAATAAATGAAGAATAATTGAAACAGAATGAAACACATAGTCAAGATTTAAGCTTTTGATGTTTTCAGATAAGGATTAGTTATTTGTATTATTTGGATTCTTTGGACTATTGATCTCATCTTGAGTGTCAACGTTTCACAACGTTTTAGTCACTGTAACCTTTGACCTTCTTTAGGTGAATCTTGTTGAACTCATGAATGTTTCTGTCAAACTTGGAAATCATGATGGAGTTTCGAATGGAACCCTTTTTTTATTTCACCGGGTAGCATGCTCTCCTTCTGTAAGATAGAGGTCCTAAGTAATTCGCAATTGTATGTTCTGGTTGCATACACTAAGAATTGAACCTTCAACCTTCAGAAGAATATCACTTTTATAATTGATTCTTTTCCAAGTACTCTAACCACTCTGCCATGGGTCTTTGAGGCAAAATACAATTGCGAATTACTTAGGACCTCTATCCAGTCATGGCTGACAGAACAAGAGCATGATACCTCTGCGAAGTTCAAAATTCCATCCAGATTCCTTAGTTTGACAGAAACATTCCTGAGTTCGACAAGATACGTCTGAAGAAGGTTGGAGATTACATCGATCGACATGTCATGAAAATGACACACAAGATGAGAACAGTAGTCCAAAGAATCCAAATGATACACAGTCAAGACTTGTTTTATTATTAAAACCTTGGAATAATTCATCAGTTTTTACAATGATTGAAAAATTCAAGCAATGTGTCAATGGCCAATTTCAAATCGCGGTATTATCTTCTGAAACTCTTAATTTTTTTTGGTATATATTCTTCATGCGAAATTCCGGTTTTTGAGTAGAACTTTTCAAGAGTGTTTGAGCAAGTTTTTTGTGCAGCCTTGATTTAAAAAATTTTTTTTTTTTAGATATTTAAAACTTATAACAAAATAATACAGTAAAATAAAGAAAAAGTAATTCCTGTAGAAAATAAGTAATAAAAAAGAATTTGAAACAAAAAAGTTCCTGAAAAATATTGTTTGTGTCTTAATTTAATTTAAATAATTGTTTGCGTTTTTATTTTATCTTAACTGTGATTTTACAATTTTTTTCTCTAAGTTTCTTCAAAGTGTGACAATTTAATTTAAATAATTGTTTGCGTTTTTATTTTATCTTAACTGTGATTTTACAATTTTTTTCTCTAAGTTTCTTCAAAGTGTGACAATTTAATTTACACTTGAATTTTATCAAATGCTTTCTTTCCAAATGTCTATCATTAATTCGCTCATTTTTTTCTTTGCCTGGATACATTTATTCTCACTTATGTAGGAGGTGTCTTCAATGAGTGTCCAGACATTTTTTTGTACAGGCATTTAAAATTGCCGTAGACTTTTGAAAATTCATTATGTTATTGCTCAAAGGAATAGTTACAGCAGGAATTGGAATGCACTCTACTAAAGCCTGATTGCCACAGCTGGTGAATTACAAAAATGCAAACTGGAGGTGAGGACACTTTAGTAGAATGATATACAATACAATTCTGTTTTAAACTTGGAAAAAAAATGCCACAGAAACGTATGGAATGCTTCAGACTGCTTTTGCATAATCTTCCATGAATCGAGCCTTATGTTTTGAGTAGCATAAGAGATTCAAGGAAGACAGGGAGTCTATGAGGAATGAGAGGTATGGGAGGAGTAAGGAAGTCAGAAAACCAGAGTTGATTGGCCAAATAAAGAATTTTATGGATAAGGACTGTCGTGTGTCTATAGAGACAAAAATAACCTTCTTAGTGACATGCAATGTGGTTTCCATTCTGCTAGATCTACAGCAGATGTGCTTACAGTTATATCATAGGATTAGCGAATCTCTCGACACGGGCTACCTTTCTAGGGCAATTGCTCTTGACATATCAAAGGCCTTTGATAGAGGTTTACTTCACAAAATCTCCAGCTATGGTATAGCTGGAAATGTCTTCTCAGTTATTAAATCATTTGTTTCTGATAGGTTCATAAGAGTAGTGGTTGATGGGCAGAAATCAGAAGCTCACAGTATTAATACTGGAGTCCCTCAGGGATCGATCCTGGGCCCAACTCTCTTCCTGATCTACATTAATGATATTCCAAATCATATCCTTACATCATTCGTAGACATTTATGCTGATGACACTACTATCTATGTTAGCACATCTAAGACTGTAAATGACCAAGTTCTCTCCGATTCTCTCTCCTCTGATCTTGAGCAAGTGGTACAATGCGGAAAGAGATGGCTTGTTACTTTTAATGCATCTAAAACCAAGCTTTTATCTTTACATCATCAACGCTCTGATCCCCATCTGGCATCAATTGAAATGAATGGTTCTCGTCTTGGGAAAGCCTCATGTTTTGACAAGCTTCTGGGCTTGACCTTTACTCCTGATCTTAAATGGAACACATACATTAAATCCGTTGCCAAGGCCACTGAAAAAATTGTGGGTTCTTTCTATCGATCCAGTAGATATCTCACTGCTGATGCAATTCTCTATCTATATAAGAGCCAGGTACATCCAAATATGGAGTACTGTTGCCACATCTGGGCAGGAGCTGCTAGAAAGGACTTATCCTGTTTTTATAGAGTTCAAAATAGACTTTGTAGCCTCATAGGGGATGTCCTTTTTGCTTCCCTGCAACCTCTTTCTCACAGAAGAGATGTTGTGAGTTTGTCTCTGCTTAATCATTATTTTCATGGAAAGTGCTCGACTGAGCTCCAATCTATGGTCCCCCCTCGCCAAACTTTCACAGGAAACACCCGTCATGCAGAAAACACTATCAATAATTTCTGCCACTCTTTATCTGTGCCTAAACCTAAACGTAGATTCCATGAACAAAGCTTCTTTCTTAGAACTGCACGTCTATGGAATTGTCTTCCGTTTTCCTGCTTTCCAGCTGACTACAATATGGTTGTCTTCAAGTCTAATGTAAACAAGTTTTTGATGAGCTGTTCGATATAAGTTAACAAATTTACCGAATTTCCATTTCTAACAATTAACTTATTGTCCAATTGTCTACTGTACACTCTTTAACCCTTATCCTCGAGTGGCCTCTTGACCTTGATAAGTGGTGATGCCTTGTAAAAAAAAAAATAAGTGCACAGTTTGATGTGAGTGTGGGAACTGTACACACAATTATTGTTTACGAGGAACTGAAGATGCAGAAGATTTGTTGCGCAAAGTTTGTCCGAAGGGTGCTCCATCCTTGTCACAGACTATTTGACCAAGATGAGCATCAAGACACTTCCTCACCCTCCTTGTGACTTTTGCTTACTAAGTTCAAGGAAAGGAGATGAAAGAGACTGTGATGAGAGGACTTCCATGAAACTTTCCAAAAGTTGCTGGAACAGTACAACAAGTGCATTACTCTGAAGGGGACTAGAGTTTCATGTTTGCCAATAAAATGGCCCATACGAAAAAAATTTGGAAACATATTAAAGGCGCCTTGTATCATTTTATTTGCTGAAAGTGTTACGAGTATATTTGCGTGTCTACATATTTTTATATCAAACATTTTTTACCATTTTCAATAAATTCTATAATTATTACTTATGTTTTTTATATATTACTTTTTTACTTATTTTCACCATAAACAAGGTGTATTGCCACTTAGAAAAAAAGGGGTCACTATTTGGGATCATGTCCAGTAGGTGACTGGGGGGAATTGAGAAGCAAGATATTTGTTCACATTATATTTAAACTTCTGCAGGTTAGTGCAGTCAAGGAAACAGGAAACAGAGAGTGTAGCAGTTCAAGGGAAGAAACTATTAGAGTAGAAATCTTTCCAGCACCAGGGGATTTCAACTGTAAAGGGGTGGAATTTTGCTGCTTGTTGGGTTATTCGGGAGTATATTGAAGGAACACAAGTGCTGTAAGCACAATGATGCAACATTTCATTAATGTACTAGGCACAATGATGCAACATTTCATTAATGTACTAGGCACAATGATGCAACATTTCATTAATGTACTAGGCACAATGATGCAACATTTCATTAATGTACTAGGCACAATGATGCAACATTTCATTAATGTACTAGGCACAATGATGCAACATTTCATTAATGTACTAGGCACAATGATGCAACATTTCATTAATGTACTAGGCACAATGATGCAACATTACAGTGATGGGAGAATAGCTGGAGCTTGGCCGATAGTGTGGGATCTGTTAGATTTGAGTTTCTTTTTTTGGATCCTGTCTAAGAGTGAGAGATGTATCAGTCTAGATGTACAAGTCTAGGTGTGACAACAGCAAACCATGCATGGTGACTTTCTAAAGATACAGAATGTTCTCTGGTGTAAGTTTCATGGTACAGAGAGCACAACTACCTGCAGCAGCCTTGGCAACGTCTGCAATATATTTGTTCCAATTCATGTTGCCCGGGAATGTTAAACTGAGGAGTTTGAAGGATGGTCTCTCAAGTGTTATTTGTTATGGCAAGCAGTAGTTGAGATTAGGCTTTCATAGTTGTTCAAGGAAATAAGCTTAGTCTTAGTAGAATTAAATGTTACCGTCCACTTACAGCTCCATTCCACAACAAACTGAAGGTCATTTTCTAAGGTTTATGCCATTGCTTTGGATATATGTACATTCGTTTTACTCTTATGTCTATTATAGAGTGCGATGTCATCAGCAAATATATTCATCTGAGACATAATTTTATCAGGGAGTTCACTTATGAATATCACGAATAATAAAAGGTCCAAGGATTGATCCCTCAAGCACACCTGCATTAATATCATGTTGTTTAAATGTACAGCCATCGATGACAAATTTTTCTCTTGTCTAGGAAGGATCTGATTATGTTGAGAAGTAACATATAATTTAATTTTTATGAGAACTCTTTAACATCAAACCTTTTTAAAGTCTTTGGATATATCAACTTTCGCCTGTCCTCTCAAGCATGTGGTATATTCAATCAGTAAGGATGCTTAAAATATCTGCAGTAGAATGAACTTGCCTAAATCCATTGGTTAGAAAGAAGCTTAGCATTTCGATTAGCTTAGATGTCAAACTAAGGCTTGCTTGATTAAAGAGTCAAAGATTTTAGCAAAGATGGGCAGGAGATTGATGGGGAGATAATTGAGTGGGTCAGTTCTTTCGCCAGTATTCATGAATACTAGTACAATTGAAGGGAATTTTCAGCTATTAGGGAGGTAAGATTCGACTAGGCATTTGTTGAAGAGTTTGGTGAGGACAGGGGGTATCTCAGTAGAGCATTTCTTAATTAGCAGAAAAATGATCACGTCTATTTTTTTATTATATCAAAGACATGAGAAGAGGAAAATTTGGGAGGGAGTGTTTTGAGACGTCTAAGGTGGAAGCAAACCACCTGACGAGCAGGTCAGCTTTGTTAGTTGCCGTGCAAGCAGCCTCACGGTTGTTGGATATTGATGGAATTGTTGATTGTCTATTCATTACAGTATCATAAAGTTTCCGTTCCTATTTTCTCCAACTTAATACTATTGCTGGTTACTTTGGTATGCCTTCTCATAGCTGTAGCTATTCTACTCTTAGTTATTTCTAGTTTCTATAACATTTTCTATTTGTACTTGATTTACGATGGACAAATTATCAGAATGCATGCTGCCTTGGTGCAATGGCAACTGTACCAGTTGAAGTTACCCATTAGGGAGAGTGGAGCTTGCTATAATATTTTTATGTGAGATTTCTTGATTTAGTTCTTTTTAACTACCAAAATATTTTCAGTTCTTTTTCTGATTACTTCTGTGATCCTAGATCTTGCCAGCCCACTAGTCTATTTAATTCGGTGATTAAATCTTTATATTGCTCTTTTCCTATCACTCTATTCTCACACACACACACACACACACACACACACACACACACACACACACACACACACACACACATATGTATACATATATATATATATATATATATACATACATATATATACATATATACATACACATATATATGCATATATACACACACGCACATATATATATATATATATATATATATATATATATATATATATTTAATAAGAAGCTGATTGGCTAACTAGAAAATTCAATACTATGAGTTTATATAAAAATGTGCAATAACCACAACTTTTTGCATAAGCCTGACGAATTCTCACATGGATGAAATGCAGAATATTCTGTGTAGCTTAAATTGCTATATATATTTTCATAACTTCATAACTTACTACCTAGCCCTACCTATGTTTTGAACACTGTTGAGTAAATACTGAAAAATTATGCATAAAATTATATCTTATATTAATTTATGTGATTAAATGGAATAGTCATATATATATATATATATATATATATATATATATATATATATATATATATATATATATACTTCAGAATAAAATATAGGATAAGGAGTTATAATATTTCAAATGTATTCTTTGTCTTACATAGAATAATAAATTGAAATTTAAACATTTCACGTCATAAATTTTTAAATTCATTGAATGAAAATTATATATATATATATATATATATATATATATATATATATATATATATATATATATATATATATAGTCGCTACACTAAACTTGCTAATGTTTCAGACATAACAAAAGTCTTCGTAAAGTGACATAATAAAAACCGTGTACCACTTAGAGCATCTGTTTCTCAAATAGAACAATTGAGGAAATATATTTTTTTAAATAAAATAAAACGTTAAATTTAAAAGGCAGTGGTGGTAAGTTAAATGGCATTTTAAACTCCAAACAGAAAAAGCGATAGGGGCAAAAAGAATATTAAGACTTAACAGGATAAAAAAGAGAAATAAAAAGAGAAATAAAAAGAGAAATAAAAGGAAAAGGGAAAAGAAAAAAAAAAGAACAGAAAAACGGAAGAAGGAAAAAAGGGTTAGTGTGATTACATTGTCATAAGAAATGTGAGAGCGTGCATACATTTGAAATCATCTATGAAGAAGGAGTTAGGAAGGAAAATGTCAAAGCAGGAATTTTGTTTACCATAGAGGAAACACTAAGAAAGAAGGAGGTCGGCTCAAAGGAGGGGGGTGGTACAGGCAAATTAGCATATAGGGCTTCCAGCCAAGCATACACACACCCACATATATGTATTAGTAACTTAGCCGAACATGCACACACACACATGCATACATGTGCATATATATATATATATATATATATATATATATATATATATATATATATGTATATATATATATATATATATATATATGTAAAAATGAGACTTATCTAATTTAATTAATAAAACCTAAAAAAAACTTATGCATGGATAATTAAGTTATATTTTCTTAATCATAAGTCATATTTCCCACGATAAAATTTAAAATTTAAATTTCCAGTAATGGTTACCAGTAAAGATTAGAGAACAATTACAAAAATAAAAAATAAAATATAAAAATATTTAATAATAAAAAAATATATAAAAAGATAATAGAATAATATAATAAATAAATAAATAATAAAAATGAAAATAATTATAAGATTTATAGAAATAACCTAAATGGTTCAGAAAATAGTTTGTAATATAATGAACAATATTTTAGTTGATTTTATCATTTTTTTTGCTACCAGATTATATTACCACTGGATTTTAAATTCTGACTGTTGGATTCCTTTTAAAAAATTCCTTTTTGCTTTTCGGATTACCATTGAATACCTGTTTCAAATAAACAGGAATGTTATTCCCGGTTTATTTTTATTCTTTTCCACATGTTTACATTTCTTCACACGTTTCGTAATGGACATGAACATTTTGCAATTTATGACTTTCATAAATTGTAGTTTCATCTAATGCCTCAACCAGCAAACTCTAGCCTAGCTACAATTATAATTTGCTAATTTCTTTCTATCCTCTGATGAGAAGAATAAAAAGAACAGCATGCTTTGAAACTCTGCGGAATAAGGAATTTGAACATTGTTTGCAGGAGTATTCTGTCGAATAATAAATTTAACTGAAAATTTTAATTTACAGTTTTAATTTATTTTCTTATATATATATATATATATATATATATATATATATATATATATATATATATATATATATATATATATATAATTTAAATGAAATACTAAAATGTCATAGGATTACCGATTGTATAATACCGTAAACATAAAGTCCAAATAAATGTTAGTATAAATATTTATAAGACGATCCCAAGCAGATAAAAAAGCTCAATATGTGAGATAGAGCAATAATATAAATATAAATTCTGAGTTAATCATGTAGAATTTAAACAAAATTTATTGTTTGACAAATGAGTACAAATAATTATGAAAGCTTTTTTCTTAATCCATGGATTTTCAATGAATGTCTCTTCTCATCGGATGAAATGTTGTTAGCTAAATAGATACGGTTAATTATAAATCTTGCTTATGATGAGATGAGCAGTTCGTTGAAAATCCATGGGTTAGGGAAAAAGTTTTCATAATTATTTGTATTCCTTTGTCAAACAATTAGTTTTGTTGTAATTCGATATAATTTCACTCATAATATATATATATATATATATATATATATATATATATATATATAAATATATATATATGAAATAAAATGGAGGTGGAAGGACCTGGATACTCAACGTTTCGCCCGATTTATGCGGGCTTCTTCAAGAGGGATGGTCATTCACCATCCCTCTTGAAGGACCATTCCTCTTGAAGAAGCTCGCATAAATCGGGCGAAACGTTGAGTATCCAGGTCCTTCCACCTCCATTTTATTTCATATTGTCGGATTTAATCCAGCTCAACAATCATATATATATATATATATATATATATATATATATATATATATATATATATATATATATATATATATATTAGAATTATTTGAAAACCAGAAAATGCCAAGAAAATTTTTTAATCAAATAATAAAATCATTTTTTTTCTGAGACTTACGGTGTTGATACACACCCTTATCAAAGAAGACTGTTGCTTTTAGTGTGTGTGTGTGTGTGTGTGTGTGTGTGTGTGTGTGTGTGTGTGTGTGTGTGTGTGTGTGTGTGTGTGTGTGTGTGTGTGTGTGTGTGTGTGTGTGCGCGTTTTTATGTTATAGTCTTTGGGGATTAAAACCACATGGAGTGAAGTAAAACGTCTGTTCTTATTGACGACGGCTATATGTATGCGAGCTTCTTCAAGAGGAATGGTCCTTCTGAATCGATGTGCACATTACGCTGGTTGGTGCGGACTTTAAATAGGAGGCTTCTTGTAACATTTTAGAAGACATTTCATAAGTAAATTTAAATTATTTGAAAACCAGAAAAAGAAAAAAAACGAAAAAAAGCAACAGACTTCTTTGATAAGAGTGTATGTCCACACAGAAGTCTCAGAAAAAAAAATGATTTTATTATTTGCTAAAAAAATTTTCTTTGCCATTTTCTGGTTTTCAAGCACTGATATTTGCTGTATTAAGTCTGTAAGAATTTGTTTTTGGTGAAGATATTTACTCATTCACTTACAGTAAGTCTTCTGCTTTCAATAGTATCTACTGACTATATCTACTCAAGGGAAGTAACTAATCTGTCGTCGGACATATTAACAAAAATCTCTTTAAAATATAAATATTATCGTTTTCCCAATATTCAAATCTGTCCTATCATCCAATAAAGTATCTTCAGAATAATACTTAAATAAGAGAAAAGTCAACTAGGAATCATTAGCAAAAAAATCAATGAATAAAATCTTCTTGATACTCAAAATAAACAAAGGATCTACTACTACTACTACTACTACTACTACTACTACTACTACTAATACAATCATCAGTAGTAGTAGTAGTAGTAGTAGTAGTAGAACCTAAAACTTATTTAAAAAACTGGAAATAATGGAGATTCTCAACAAAAAATAAATAGAAAATCATTACAATAAAAACAAAAATATTTATGTGTGACTGTTCGCTTGAGAAATATAGATTAAGTTTATACACAAATTAATAACATCTGTAACAAAAAACAGAAAACGTGATTGTATCTGTAGTTCACTGACAACACAAACCTCCCATAACAACATAAAAATTGTAGAAATAAAAATAACTTGTCATCATTTTGGAAGCTGGAGAAGAAAAATTATTGAAGGAAGACTGGACTAGAGAATGCTAAATTATTTGAAGGAGATCTATTAAAATTTATGTTTTTGGGGAGTTTGTCTGTTGGCACACGAATAGAAACATGTGATTGGTTGACAAAAAAAGGAATAGGCAGAGTATACATTACTAAGTGGGCAGTTTTTATGAAGTCAATATCCAAGTTTGTAATCTCACATGTTTAAAAATGGCCGACTATAGTTGAGGGTGATCCAAAGGTTCCCTTTTCATTAACTGTTATATCGAGATATAGAGGAGGGCGCCACTTCATACCTAGGATTATTTCACTTGCCCGTGATACTCTCTTTATGATGCTGAGTTTTTAGCAAGGCGACATCAAGTACCATTTAGTCTTTAATATGACTCAATAAAGGATTGAACCCCAATCTCCGGACATTAGTGAACAACTATTGTGTAAAATTTAAAGAATGTTTTAAAAATTGGATACATATTTTATAAATTTAAATGAATTAACATACAAAAGGATTGCATGAAAATATTTTTTTTTAAATTAACATTTTTTTATAATCTGCAAAGAATATCTGATTCAAAACGAATTATTTTCGCTTAATCAATTCTAATGGTTTTTGACAATAATACAGTGTAGTAACTTACACTCTCATGTAAATAATAAATTGCATATTTTTTCCAAAAAAATTCACATACTAGTTATAAAGCAGTAGAAGTTAGGTAAAGGTGGTTATTCACAAACTCAGATCCTGTAGCAAATAGCGGGGAGAAACTAATAGAGTTTATAACTCTACTAGTTTATAGTGCTGTTTGGTCAGTATTTGTATAGCAAATAAACTATGAGAAAAACAGACTGAAAATGTACCTGAACTTTATTTTCTTCAAATCAGTGTTTCTGAATGAAGTAGGGAATTTAAGTTAATGCGCTATTATAGAACTTTTCACAAAGTTTTCTTGATTTTTTTTATAAGTTTCACAGATGACATGAGAACAATGAAACAAACTCTGTTAAATGCATGAAAAAAATCGTGACTTTGTGAAAAAACTTAATGGGTAAAAACTTTTAAATAAATGTATCATTATGTCATGATTATTATTTCATGATTATCATTCCAGGACTATTATTTCATGATTATTATTTCATGATTATTATTTCATGATTGTTATTTCATGATTATTATTTCATGATCATTATTTCATGATTGTTATTTCATGATCGTTATTTCATGATCATTATTTCATGATTATAATTTCATGATTATTATTTCATGATTGTTATTTCATAATTATTATTTCATGATTATTATTTCATGATTATTATTTCATGATCATTATTTCATGATTGTTATTTCATAATTATTATTTCATGATTATTATTTCATGATTATTATTTCATGATCATTATTTCATGATTATAATTTCATGATTATTATTTCATGATTGTTATTTCATAATTATTATTTCATGATTATTATTTCATGATTATTATTTCATGATCATTATTTCATGATTGTTATTTGATAATTATTATTTCATGATTATTATTTCATGATTATTATTTCATGATCATTATTTCATGATTATAATTTCATGATTATTATTTCATGATTGTTATTTCATAATTATTATTTCATGATTATTATTTCATGATTATTATTTCATGATCATTATTTCATGATTATAATTTCATGATTATTATTTCATAATTATTATTTCATAATTATTATTTCATGATCATTATTTCATGATTATTATTTCATAATTATTATTTCATGATTATTATTTCATGATTATTATTTCATGATTGTTATTTCATGATTATTATTTCATGATTATTATTTCATGATTGTTATTTCATGATTATTATTTCATAATTATTATTTCATAATTATTATTTCATGATTATTATTTCATAATTATTATTTCATGATTATTATTTCATGATTATTATTTCATAATTATTATTTCATGATCATTATTTCATGATTATTATTTCATAATTATTATTTCATTATCATTATTTCATGATTATTATTTCATAATTATTATTTCATAATTATTATTTCATGATTATTATTTCATTATCATTATTTCATGATTATTATTTCATGATTATTATTTCATGATTATTATTTCATAATTATTATTTCATAATTATTATTTCATGATTATTATTTCATAATTATTATTTCATGATTATTATTTCATGATTATTATTGTATGATTATTATTTCATGATTATTATTTCATGATTGTTATTTCATGATTATTATTTCATGATTATTATTTCATGATTATTATTTCATGATCATTATTTCATGATTGTTATTTCATGATTGTTATTTCATGATTATTATTTCATGATTATTATTTCATGATTATTATTTCATGATTGTTATTTCATGATTATTATTTCATGATTATTATTTCATAATTGTTATTTCATGATTATTATTTCATGATTATTATTTCATGATTGTTATTTCATGATTGTTATTTCATGATTATTATTTCATGATCATTATTTCATGATTATTATTTCATAATTGTTATTTCATGATTATTATTTCATGATTATTATTTCATGATTATTATTTCATGATTGTTATTTCATGATTATTATTTCATGATTATTATTTCATGATAATTATTTCATGATTATTATTTCATGATTATTATTTCATGATTATTATTTCATGATTATTATTTCATGATTATTATTTCATGATCATTATTTCATGATTATTATTTCATGATTGTTATTTCATGATTATTATTTCATGATTATTATTTCATAATTGTTATTTCATGATTATTATTTCATGATTATTATTTCATGATTGTTATTTCATGATTGTTATTTCATGATTATTATTTCATGATCATTATTTCATGATTATTATTTCATAATTGTTATTTCATGATTATTATTTCATGATTATTATTTCATGATTATTATTTCATGATTATTATTTCATGATTATTATTTCATGATTGTTATTTCATGATTATTATTTCATGATCATTATTTCATGATTATTATTTCATAATTGTTATTTCATGATTATTATTTCATGATTATTATTTCATGATTATTATTTCATGATTGTTATTTCATGATTATTATTTCATGATTATTATTTCATGATCATTATTTCATGATTATTATTTCATGATTATTATTTCATGATTATTATTTCATGATTATTATTTCATGATTGTTATTTCATGATTATTATTTCATGATTATTATTTCATGATTATTATTTCATGATTATTATTTCATGATTATTATTGTATGATTATTATTTCATGATTGTTATTTCATGATTATTATTTCATGATTATTATTTCATGATTATTATTTCATGATTATTATTTCATGATTATTATTTCATGATCATTATTTCATGATTATTATTTCATGATTATTATTTCATTATCATTATTTCATGATCATTATTTCATGATCATTATTTCATTATCATTATTTCATGATCATTATTTCATAATTGTTATTTCATAATTATTATTTCATGATTATTATTTCATTATCATTATTTCATTATCATTATTTAATGATTATTATTTCATGATTATTATTTCATTATCATTATTTCATTATCATTATTTCATGATTATTATTTCATGATTATTATTTCATTATCATTATTTCATTATCATTATTTCATGATCATTATTTCATGATTATTATTTCATGATTATTATTTCATTATCATTATTTAATGATTATTATTTCATTATCATTATTTCATTATCATTATTTAATGATTATTATTTCATTATCATTATTTCATTATCATTATTTCATTATCATTATTTAATGATTATTATTTCATTATCATTATTTCATTATCATTATTTATTGATTATTATTTCATGATTATTATTTCATTATCATTATTTCATTATCATTATTTCATGATCATTATTTCATTATCATTATTTCATAATTATTATTTCATTATTATTATTTCATGATTATTATTTCATTATTATTATTATTTCATGATTATTATTTCATTATCATTATTTCATGATTATTATTTCATTATCATTATTTCATTATCATTATTTCATTATTATTATTTCATTATCATTATTTAATTATTATTATTTCATGATCATTATTTCATGATCATTATTTCATTATCATTATTTCATTATTATTATTTCATTATCATTATTTCATTATCATTATTTCATTATCATTATTTCATTATCATTATTTCATGATTATTATTTCATTATCATTATTTCATGATTGTTATTTCATGATTATTATTTCATGATTATTATTTCATTATCATTATTTCATGATTATTATTTCATTATCATTATTTCATGATTATTATTTCATTATCATTATTTCATTATCATTTTTTCATTATCATTATTCCATTATTATTATTTCATTATCATTATTTAATTATTATTATTTCATGATCATTATTTCATGATCATTATTTCATTATCATTATTTCATTATTATTATTTCATTATCATTATTTCATTATCATTATTTCATTATCATTATTTCATTATCATTATTTCATTATTATTATTTCATTATCATTATTTCATTATTATTATTTCATGATCATTATTTCATGATCATTATTTCATTATCATTATTTCATTATCATTATTACATTATTATTATTTCATTATCATTATTTCATATCATTATTTCATTATCATTATTTCATGATTATTATTTCATTATCATTATTTCATGATTATTATTTCATTATCATTATTTCATGATTATTATTTCATGATCATTATTTCATTATCATTATTTCATTATCATTATTTCATTATCATTATTTCATTATCATTATTTCATGATTATTATTTCATTATTATTATTTCATGATCATTATTTCATTATCATTATTTCATTATCATTATTTCATGATCATTATTTCATTATCATTATTTCATTATCATTATTTCATGATTATTATTTCATTATTATTATTTCATGATCATTATTTCATGATTATTATTTCATTATTATTATTTCATGATCATTATTTCATGATCATTATTTCATTATTATTTCATTATCATTATTTCATTATTATTATTTCATTATTATTATTTCATGATCATTATTTCATGATCATTATTTCATTATTATTATTTCATTATTATTATTTCATTATTATTATTTCATTATTATTATTTCATTATTATTATTTCATTATCATTATTTCATGATCATTATTTCATTATCATTATTTCATGATCATTATTTCATTATTATTATTTCATTATCATTATTTCATGATCATTATTTCATTATCATTATTTCATGATTATTATTTCATGATCATTATTTCATGATCATTATTTCATTATCATTATTTCATAATCATTATTTCATGATCATTATTTAATGATTATTATTTCATGATTATTATTTCATTATCATTATTTCATTATTATTATTTCATGATCATTATTTCATGATCATTATTTCATTATCATTGTTTCATTATTATTATTTCATGATCATTATTTCATGATCATTATTTCATGATCATTATTTCATTATCATTATTTCATGATCATTATTTCATGATCATTATTTCATTATCATTATTTCATAATCATTATTTCATTATCATTATTTCATTATCATTATTTCATTATTATTATTTCATGATCATTATTTCATTATCATTATTTCATTATCATTATTTCATTATCATTATTTCATTATCATTATTTAATGATCATTATTTCATGATTATTATTTCATGATCATTATTTCATTATCATTATTTCATGATCATTATTTCATTATCATTATTTCATGATTATTATTTCATGATCATTATTTCATTATCATTATTTCATGATCATTATTTCATTATCATTATTTCATGATCATTATTTCATTATCATTATTTCATGATCATTATTTCATAATTATTATTTCATTATCATTATTTCATTATCATTATTTCATTATCATTATTTCATTATTATTTCATTATCATTATTTCATTATCATTATTTCATGATCATTATTTCATTATCATTATTTCATTATCATTATTTCATTATCATTATTTCATTATCATTATTTCATGATTATTATTTCATTATTATTTCATTATTATTTCATTATCATTATTTCATTATCATTATTTCATGATCATTATTTCATTATCATTATTTCGTTATCATTATTTCATGATCATTATTTCATTATCATTATTTCATTATCATTATTTCATTATCATTATTTCATTATTATTTCATTATCATTATTTCATTATCATTATTTCATTATCATTATTTCATTATCATTATTTCATTATTATTTCATTATCATTATTTCGTTATCATTATTTCATTATTATTATTTCATTATCATTATTTCATTATCATTATTTCATTATCATTATTACATTATCATTATTTCATTATTATTTCATTATCATTATTTCGTTATCATTATTTCATTATTATTATTTCATTATCATTATTTCATTATCATTATTTCATTATTATTATTATTTCATTATTATTATTTCATGATCATTATTTCATGATCATTATTTCATTATCATTATTTCATTATTATTATTTCATTATTATTATTATTTCATTATCATTATTTCATTATCATTATTTCATGATCATTATTTCATGATCATTATTTCATTATCATTATTTCATTATTATTTCATTATCATTATTTCATTATTATTATTTCATGATCATTATTTCATTATCATTATTTCATTATCATTATTTCATTATTATTATTATTTCATTATCATTATTTCATTATCATTATTTCATGATCATTATTTCATGATCATTATTTCATTATTATTATTTCATTATCATTATTTCATTATCATTATTTCATTATCATTATTTCATTATCATTATTTCATGATCATTATTTCATTATCATTATTTCATTATCATTATTTCATAATTATTATTTCATTATCATTATTTCATTATCATTATTTCATTATCATTATTTCATTAGCATTTTTTCATGATTATTATTTCATTATCATTATTTCATTATCATTATTTCATTATCATTAGTTCATTATCATTATTTCATGATCATTATTTCATTATCATTATTTCATGATTATTATTTCATTATCATTATTTCATGATTTAAAAAGTTTTCCATTTTTGAACCTCACTTTTCTTGCATTATGGACATTTTTATAATTCAAAACAAAAAACAATTTTTGTCTCTAAATTTTATACACAGACATGAAAGAAAGAAATAAGCACTCTTGTTAATGATGAAGACTGCGATTAGCTTGACAAGATAATATTGATTATTTTCCCTCGCTGATGAATTGGACAATCACTCGATTAAGAAAAGAAATTGGAATTCTCAAGTTTGCGACGATTTGATACTGGTTACGTCCACCTTCCTATAAACCTACATTATGGCTCCTCTAGAACTCTGTTTCTTTGTTCTGCGACATACTTAAATCGTGATATATGATAGATATATATTGATATATGAAACAAAAAGTGTCAATTAGTGTAAACTCGCCGATGGTAAATGAAGCAAAGACTTTAAACATGCATGGATTATTTTTTGTAGAGTGTTTATTAATTTCTTTCAGGTCTGTGTATAATTAAAAATCACTCTGCTTATGTGGTATTAGGAGGAAGACAAGTAATGCTACAATAAAAAATTCAATTCGTATAACTCATCGAACTACTGTTCTCATCTTGAGTGTCATTTTCTCAACGTTTCAGTTAATGTAACTTTCCACCTTCTTCAGATCTATCATGCCAAACTTGGAAATCTTTCTGTCGAACTTGAGAATTTGCATGGAATTTCTTGGAACTTTTTATTTAATCCACGAGGATAGCATCAACCATAAAATTTGAAATTTTGTACCGATTCTCAAGTTTGACATTCCCAAGTTCAACATAATACACCCAAAGAAGATCAGATACATCGACCGAAACTTTGTGAAAATAGTCAAAGCTTTGAAGAAAAGTACTCTAGTTTGAAATGGTAATTCAGCAGAATAGTGCCTCACCTCAGCAATCTGCTTGCTGTGTAGACGGGTAATCCTTTCATTGATTCAAAGACGGTCAACCGAGGTTTATGGTCGGTCTACAGTATAAAAAAAAACGTCCATATAAATATTGGCAGAACTTGTTACTGTGAAGATAATAGCAAAAGCTTCTCAGTCTGTGAACAATGCTTAATGTGTATTGCAATCGGGTTTTTACTTCCGTCCAGCATTTTATGTAAGATACAGCCCTACATATTAGATCACATCGCTAGTGATGAGATCTAGTTTATATCTAGTTTAGTAGCACATTCAGTGGCGCTCATAAGTCATGCATATTGGAAATGAATGTTTGGAAATAATTTGTGAACCAAAAAAGACTTTGTAATTATTTGGAATCGGCATATCTTTTATAATTGTGGCCCTTTCCGGGTCTGATTTTCTACCAATTTTGTCTATGATGTGTCATTGTATTTCTTCCACGAAGAACTCACACTTTCTTTCTGTTATTTTAAATCCAAAATCCTGTATTCGACATGCGGACATGTTATTAATATTGTTCTGTGGTCTTACTTATTATGATAATTTCATCCAGGTACACTAATTGTGAAATCAAAGCAGTCAAACATAGTAAGCATAATTTCTTGAAAAATGGATAGTGCTACCTTGACTCCAAAAGTAACCTTTTGGATTTGAATAATCTTTTATGGGTGGTAATATAAAACAACTTTGAGCTATTTTCCTTGACTGGAAATTGAATTCAAAAATTCTTTCTAACATAGATAGTAAGGGCTGCCAGTTGACTGAATTCAAGTTTTGATAGAATGCTGCTTTTTACAAGTCTTTTAAGACCGTCATTAATTTTCTCCAATAAAGCGAATGGTGCATTTCTTTTTTCTTGAAAACTGGTTGCGTACTAATTTTTAGTTCAAATCTGGCTGACATTCTTGTGCATTTTTTCCAGATCGGCTGAGAAAACTCCTTTTCATTCTGACGAGATTTTCTTTCTCAGTCAGTAGTGTCTCCACTTTTTGACAATAGGTATTTATAAGCAAATCCTACAAATTGAATTGTTGCATCCAATCTGTCCCAATTTTTTTAACACAAACGCTTTAATTTATTTGTCATACCGTTAAATGTAACAATTCGCCTTCAAAATTTATTTTCAATCCAGTCATTGTTCTGGCTGTTTTGTAAAACTTTAGCTTGAGAGGTTTATTTTATCTCTTCCAAGAATGCAAATTTATGATTTATAAGTCTGATCTCGAATCTGTACATATTTACATATGTTTTATCATTGTTTTCATTTGGTCTTGTGCATCCTACCTGACTGTTAATTTTGTGTTTTGTTCTACAATTAGAGCTTTTTTTCTACATAGTCTCTTTTTTCTTTCTAACGATCAACACAATTTAGATCTGAGATAAAAAAAAAAGAAATTAAGTACATATCTCTCTCTCTCTCTCTCTCTCTCTCTCTCTCTCTCTCTCTCTCTCTCTCTCTCTCTCTCTCTCATATAAAGTTCACCTTCTTTTTCTTGGCAGAAAAAGTTAAAAATAAGATCTTTTTGTCACAACATTTAATTTTCTGTTTTGAGAGAAAATTCGAGGGGGAAAAAAACAAGAACCGAGAAATCAGTTTTTAGTTCAATAAAAAAATCAACTTACGGATTTTCATTATAACTTTTTACTCGTTAAACAATCTTATTATCTTTTATTTTAGTTGGTGCTGAAAAATTAGAGTTGGTGTGCCAAATTGCTTCCTGGTACTTAGTCATCCGGTTCTACAGTACTGACTCTTTGAATGATTCGTTGTTAGTGTTTTTGGAAGACTATCTGCTCATTCAAATACTTCATTGCAAGGTTGATGTTGTCGAGGTAGGTCGTTGTTAGTTCGAATACCTTGTCGCCAGTCGTTGTAGAAACTAAGATATTTTAAATTTGACTTTTCAAAGTGTGTCCTTGAATCTTTATCGTTAGTTGTGGGAATACTGGGGTATTTAAAATTCGGTTTCTCTCATTAGTTCTCAGAACCTCGTCATAAGTTGTTGTGACGCTAGGAAAGGGCCATAAAGAAAAATGTGAACAACAAGTTTAGGTAGAAAGAATATTTCGTACAAGAAAGTTGTACAAAGAAAGGTTGTCGGTATCTCCAATTATTAAGTTAGACAGTCTGTAGTCTCACGTTAGGCTGTGATAGTTCCTCACGAGAGTATTAACTCTTGGGGTTTATATAGTGATTAATAGAGTCCATTTTCAGTGAATGTCTCCATCGCACTAACTCAATAATCAGTTACCATCCATTTTTTCCTTTGGAATTCCCTCCCTACTTACTGTTTCTCTAACTGTACCAACATGCAAAAATTTAAATGTGATGTGAACAAACAACTCCACAACTCACTGCACTTAGGATGAACTTTTAACTGTGACCTCAAAGTCACAGCAGCCTTTAAAGTAAAAAAAATAAAGACTTGAGAAATTCGTCTAAAAGAATCAAGAAAAAGATTGACAGGAAAGAGGTTCTCACTGAATATAAAAAGAATAAAAGTATAGAAAAACTAGCAAAACGACAAAAGAGAATTTAAAAAGTTCAAAGTTGGAAAAAATTGCGAAAAGAATCTAAAGTTGGATTGATATGGCTCCTTTGGGAGAAAGAAATGGAATCCCTAAAGAAATGACGGTTCATCTACACTTGAATATGAATATAAGACAAACAGGACCATAAAAATATTAAAAAGCCATCCAACTCGTAACCGAATACAACGCATTTCATTTTACTTTCGGCAGCCTCCCTTATTTTGTCATTTAGTTTCTATGGCAAAGTTTCCGAGAAGAGGGAAAGAACTGCTGCTTTCTGTGTCATCTAACATTCATGGTTTGTAGTTTTTGACCTTGAAGTATTATATTTGTACTTCCACGTTTCAAGTGGCTTTATGCCTTGTCTGGAGCGATTTCTATACAAAATAAAATCGAGGTCCATAGATGATCGAAAATTTTGTAATTTAATAGTTTCTTAGCTGGACTGCTTGCCTTTAAACTCTTCCTGTTTCTTTAACTGTACCAATATGCGGTAATATCAATGTGTAACATAGCGTGGATGGCTATACGCAAATGCCAAGTCGTGAGTGGGATGATGAGGACTATATAAGGGAGAGAGCATATTTTAGAGGACAATCACGTTAGGGCATGGATGACGTTCGAGAGCACATTCAGGAAGACGATTATATGGGGCACATCATAATGGTGGAAAGAGAATGAGGAAATAAATTTTGTTGTCCAACAAAAAAGCGAGCTGAAGTTCTTTTTTGTTCTTTGTCTTCTTTGCGACTGAAAACTACAACGTGTTGGTTCCCGGTCAATGTTACAAATGTAATGCTAACAAGTGTCTTGCTGTTAAACTCTCCACCCAAGTTGCCTCCCTATAAATCGGTTCCTTTTCACAGTAGGCCCTTATTCTTCCGTGGCAATATGCCTTGCTTGAGACCAAAGAGATGTAGATTATGCACAGGTACACCTTTTCGTCTAGACTTTTCGCAAGCAAATCTCTGCATCCACTTTTGTTTGTTTTAAATCTTTTTTTTTCTTTGATTTCTTCTGCTCATTTATGCACTATTCCTGCTATGTGCAAAATAGCAACTTGTGTTTCTTCTTTCTATACCAATTGATATTTTTTTTGTTTTAACTTTTCAGTTTGAGACGTTTTGTTTCTTATTTCTTTTTAAACTTTACTGATTAAGGCGTAACTTACACTGACTGAGGCATATGATTATATGAATACGAATATTAGTGCGAACACTAACAAAGCATAATTTTTTCCATCATTTTCGAAAGAGGGTGCGTATTCATCTAAGCACAACTGTTCATTTTATAAGGATCGAATTTGAGTGTGACAATAATGACCACAAAAAGAATGGTTCAAACTGAAAACACTTTACTCCCACCTCCCTTTTTCCTTCCTCTTACTTTTCCTTCCATCTATGTGGTGTTTTATTATTATTATGATTATTATTACTACTACTACTACTACTACTACTACTACTACTACTACTACAACAACAACAACAATAACAATAACAATAATAATAATAATAATAATAGCAGCAGCCAATTGGATCCAACAGGATTCAGCAGCTGCTTGTCAACTTAGAGAATGTCTTCTGTATAAATCTACGCCTAATGGACATTTATCTCCTCTCTTCAAATTATAACGAATAATAGAAAGAATGTAAGAATTATTATTTTACAACTATGTAGGAGAAAATACATAGTAATATTCATACAAATACACACACACACACACACACACACACATATACACCTGTGCACAAACACATATAATCATAATCACAAATACATGTGTATATGTGTGCGTGCATAAGTGGGTGTTTATGTATGAATCCATTTGCTGCTTATGACGTTAGAAAAGCAAAAGAAAAATCCTGTCAAGAAATAATTAAAGAAGAATCAGTTTCGCTTGATGAACTGATATTTTATCATTGGAGCTAATCTGTGGCAAGGAGTCAAAAGAAGAAATAAAAAAAAAACATAAAAAGAAATTGGCAAAATAATGGGGTGAGTGGGGAAGTAGAAGAGATGGAAGTATTACTTAACGTCCAGAGATAGAGGGGGGCGGGAGAGAGGAGGCATGTGTGTGTGTGGAAAAGGGGATTAGGGATTAAGTAGAGATGGCCCTTAAATGAAAAACATACAAAAAAAAACAGCAGGGTAAGGGTAGAAGGAAGCTTTGAAAAGATGATGGACAACATAAAGAGGCCGTGTAAAAAGCGTATGAAAGAACAGAAAGAAATAATAATAATAAAAAAGAACGTATTTAAAATGAAGAAGAAAAAAACAAGCCACAAATTAAACAGAAATAGAATAAAAATAGAGAAAAGGGATATTCTAAAAGATACATTAATAAATGCATTCATATATTATCTAAGTGTGTGCCACTTGATATTGTCAGTTTTTCATAGACCAGGGATTCAAGATGTTTTCTTGATTCTTTTCTTGACAGGATTCTATATTCACACAAAAAAGAGATAACGATTTTAACTAGATTTTATTGAAATTAATTAATGGATCTCAGATTTGCTTCTGGATCATTTTCAGCGGAAATATTCTTAATGTCATCATTTTTCAAGAATTTTAAATGACACTTAGCTTACCTGACATCTTGGCAGCAACTGAAGTTCTCATATGGGTCCCCAGCTGATCTCAGGTCATTCTCTGTTAATTGTATCGCATAAATAGTTGCATCTAGGCATGATATCCATGATATCTATACTTCAACAGTATATTACTCTGGAATAATACACAATATATGGGAATTTTCTCCTTTGAGTTCACTGGACAATAAAACATGTTTTTAAGAACAAATAAAATGATCCCAATAATTTTTATTCAAAACAATTCTGATATATAATAGGAATGTTTCTCTTTTTAAAACAACTTTGTCAAAAAATAACAAAGTGCAACAACCCCTGTAAAGAGAAAGGTACAAAATATTTACATCTACATAGAATCTTAACGTTAACCAAAGGAAATCCATTAAAATAATGATGACCCCCCCCCCAAAAAAAAAACAAACTTTCTGACAAGTAAGAAATTTACATGAATGTTGGAAAGATTACCAAAAAGGAAACAGGACAAAATGAAGTAAATGCAAGAAAATTTCCAAAATATAAAGAACTCAAAGGGGCACTGAGTGACCTCCTCAATCTTTTCCATTGTTTTAAACTGTTAAACTAACTGAAATACTTATCTCAGAACAGGTTAACATAATGAGGCATGATGGGAACTTTTACTAATAAGTGCAAGAGATCAAATGTGAAAATACATCAAACATCAGAAGATTGTGAAAATAAAGATTGCCAAACTAATGTTATGTTTTCATTTGTTTGAAATGAACTCCCATAGGAAGAACTTTATAATAAGAATCATTTTCTATCGGCTGCTTATACTTGAAATCTCATTCAAATCAGAAAATAAAATAGTTCAAATGGCTAAGGGAGCAGGAGATCATGCTCCCTTTGGGACCTTTTTAAAGAAAAATACATAAGTAGGATATCGTCCCTAACAAATTGGAAGTATATAGATGGTTTGCAAGGATGACATCAACGGTTTTACCTGGATTTATGATAGAGTGTGCTACAAATTTAAAATAGTTCATATACATACATACATACAACCGGGCAAATGTTGTGAATAATGGTTTCCTCATAAGACTAAAATCGCAATATTCTTTCTCACTGGTAAGCCATGAATGTACGACTTGTTAGATATGCATAAGGATTATGCATTTTTTTTTTTTTTTACAAGGTAGTCACCACTTATCAAGGCCTGGAAGCCACTCAGGGATAAGGGTTATTGCATGTACAGTACGTTAGTATTGGAGATTTGATAAAGTGTCTTACTTAGTGTCTTACTTAAGGGGGCGGTTCATCAGGAATTTGTTTATATTGGACTTGAAGACATCCAGGTTGTAGTCAGGTGGGAAACAGCCACCCGGAACAGAGTTCCACAGGTGCGCACTTCTAAGAAAGAAGCTTTGTTCATGGAATCTACGTTTTGATTTTGGCACAGATAAGGAGTGGGGAAAATTTTTGACAGTATTAATGAGAAGCAACACATGAGTTCAGCTTTTGCGATCCATTCATTCAGTCCACACGCCTAAACTTCAGTATCAGCTTTAAATTAAACTTGTGTGTCATCATGCATTCGAGATAGCAAATAAGATCTGCAAGTGCAGCTCTTTTAGAAAGCCAAATCCTTTTTCGAACATTGTCGCTTTCAAGTCTTCCTTCAACTGTCATCGCTTATAAGTCATTCACTGCTTCGTTCCAAATCAGCACGAATAACTGTCTGCTTTCATCGCAGCTAATGGAGCTGCTACGCATCGCACAGTTTATCCTATGTCGATTACGTCATAGAATAGGCTCTCTACATTACTAACAACAGTGAATATATTTATCAAAAAGCAAAAGAAATATAACGAGAAATCGCTCCAGGCAAGGCATGAAGTCACTTAATATAAAGAGCTAAAACATATTACTTCAAGGTAAAAAATAACTATTCAACGATAAGTTTTAGATAGGTTCCAATCTAGGAAAAAAAAGCAATCCTTCCACCTTTATCAGAAAGAATATGAGGACTAAAGGACAAAATAATGGAAGCAAGAGTTAAGGGGATGTGGAAAGTAAACATATGATCCATTTTTCTGGAAAATGTAGATTGTTTATCCACAATGTTTTTATACTTTTAAGAATTTTGCATGAAGACAAATAGAAATGAATGTTTACAAGTTCGAAGTGACAGTTTGGTATTTCAGTTTTTACGATAGCGTTTAAAGTCTGCACATTTGTTGGTAATGTTGTTATTGAAACCTTATATGAAAGCCGATTGTTTGCAAAAGGTCCATTTCTTGATTACCCTTATTTCGTTTCATCATATCAGCTTTCCTAGAAAAGATTATATTATGATTGTTTCAGGAAAAGAGAGCTTCCTTCACAGCCAAAATTGCCATGATATTTGTAGTCATTATAGTAATGAGCTTGTGTAAGTTTCAGACGCAAAGTGGCAGTTATTTACTTTCAAGTGGTAATTGAAGGCAGTTAACAAAGAGAAGTCTTCAAACATTTCAATGTTAGATACAGTGGCCGCAATAGGGACAGGAGGGGGGGGCTCAAGTCTGCTGAAATGGCATCAGCATGTGCATTCATTTAGATCGAACTTAAATTCTTGCAAAATATAAAATTATCTCGTCAGTGTTTATCATTATTGCTACAAACTACATACTTTAATCAGTTTTTTTTTAACCCCTTTTAACCTCTGTTCTTAAAAATCAAAATTTTACTTCCTACCTATTTCACCGATTTCTATAATTCGATCAATCTTCATTTCATGTTGGAAGAGACAGAATTTCTATGCACCGGTAATAGGTTAGAGCAAATTATATTAAGTACCAATGCCAATCTATGGTATATAAGTGAAAACAATTTTAATTGATTTAAATGATTTTATCAAGAATAAGTCCTCTTGATAAAATCATTTGTTGTTCAACTATCATTTAAATCAATTAAAATTGTTCACCATTGAAAATGCTAACAAATGAAAAGGGTTTCATTCTGTTTCTTTCGAAATCATATTGTTTCCCATGATTGTTTTTTTTTAAATTTCTATTTCAGTTATATAAATTATCTTGAATTTAATGGGTTCTTCATTCATTGACTAGCATACTTTTTACATGTTACTTATAACGTACCCCCCCCCCAAAAAAAATTAGACTTCCACGCTAGTAAAATATATAATTTATTGAATAAATGTTAAAAATTCCTTTTTTCTTTCTTTTTAATTAAAATTACATTAGTTTAGAAAAAGGAGTCCCCTAACACCATTGGTAGGAACAAATGAACCCCAAGTAACAGCATTTGATGTTGGCAATATTAAGACTTTTGTAATAGTTTTCATTTTGTATATTGTTGTTAATATAACTTCCAATAATTTCAGCTGATTAAAAAAATAAATATAATATAACTTTTTTAGATTGTCATTAAAAACTAGTCAATTATAGGCTTTATTTAAAAGAAAAGGTCACTTCATTGAAATCAATAAATTTGTTTGTGACAAACTCAGCTATTGTTTAATTTCTTATTCCTACGGAACATGGTTTTGTTTAAATCTCTAAAAATGACTTTCGATATATTCATATGTAATATTTAAATGACCTATTTATAATATTTATTATATGATTAATTTGGACGATACTATAACTTTCGCCTTTTAATTTTATTGCTTTATAAATTATGTAATAATGTTTTAGTTGTTATTTGATGCCGTTGCAGTGGCAGCAAATATTGTTTTTACATATCAACTATCTTATGAACACAAATTCAAATCAGCAGTTTTAACCAATCACAACACAAGAATTATTCACTTCAAAATCTCATGTATACAACAAAAATCCAGATACACAGCTTTTTTCTTTCTTTTCTTTTTTTTCAGAGACAAAAATATTTCTATGATCATTCTGCCCAGCCAATTAGAGCTAAAAAGCCCTCATGACGTAACACACATAAGGAGAAACATCCATGAACTATTGCACATATACCCCACTCACCAAACGCACAGGCATACAACTTCAAAGATGCACACACTATCTTTAAAAAGGCAAGCTAATAAACACACACATGCACACATCTTATATCGATGCCTATTATACACGTGTAAATACACACGAAACCAGAAGATATGAACATGTTTAGTCAATTCTTTCTTACATGCATAACAATTCTTTCATCTGGAACATTCCTTGGAATATTCGAACTCATTGCCGAGACATTGTTTTGCATTGCTTTAACAAGTTGTCCGTAAAAAATCATTTTGTATGGATAGACTTCGATATTTTTTCGTTTTATTGCAGGTCAACATTTTATTAATTTTGAAATTCCTATGAAACACAGAGATATGAAATTTGGTATAACACTGGAAGAGCATAAAAAGGTGCTTTATTTCCCTGATTTTTGTAGAATTTGAACAAATATTTTGTAAATTATACTAATTTTTCTATTTTCTGGTAATTTTAAGTGTGTATCACTTTATTGCAGGTCTCCCAAAATGCCTAGAAAGGGTCGATTGACAACTAGTAAAAAGGAACGTGTTGGTGCATTACTTGCAGAAAGTTTATCTCTCATAGATTTAACCAAGGAGCTTAGAAGAGATCGAAGAACATTGTCTTCATTTGTTGAAAATCCAAACACAAAACCAAGGAAGGACAAAAACACAAGAAAGTCAGTTTCTGCACGTGATTGTTAGAAAAATTTGCCGTCAACTTATCAAGCAGCCAGGGTGCAACAGTGCTGCTATATTTGACAAGGCTGAAATACCTTCCTTGTCCAGAAAGACATGCTGCAATGTCTTAAACGAAATTGCAAGAAGCTTTAAGTCCATAGCAAGACCTGTGTTAAACTAATCTCATAAGGAAAAACGTTTGGCTTGGGCTCAGAAATACATGAAAACCATCTTTGAAAATGTTCTTTCCACCGATGAGGCCAAAGCAGTCTTTGATGGACTAGATGGATGGACCAAAGTTTGGAGTCCTCTTGGATTCCCTATCTCTCATCAATTCCATCATCAACAGGGAGGTGGAAGTGTCATGTTTTGGGCTGGAATAATCTGTGATGAACTAATTGGACCATTTTGATGCCAGAAGGTGTGTTATATGAAAGGGCTTCTTCTCTTTTAAAGAAGAAGACAGACTAGATAAGTGAAAATGATATTAAGAAAAGGCTAGAATCGAACCCTGTAGGCAAGTGTTAAAAGATAATGGATAATTGGAATCTTAGGAATTCAGTCCATTGTCAATTCTTTTAGAAATAGCTAAATATTATTTATGTCGGTAAAAAGCGATTGTCCATTCTTTTAGAATAACTGGATATTAAAAATGTCAGTTAAAAGAATGGACAATGCAGGTTAAAAAATATTCTTAAAAATAGATTAGATATTAAGCAATTAAAATTGGGAATTCTTTGTTTGCCAAAAGTGTGTTTGGACAGACATATGTAAATTCACGTGAAAGTCATGTTGGGGACTACATTTCTGACGTCATAAACAAAGGAGATTTATCAATATAGGAATCGAGGGTTTGAAGTTAGAGGGTCGGTGAGATGATGATCAGATAATCGGAGCAGATCACACACAATGATAGTCAGTTGGAGAGTGGGAGCCTCTTAGAGGCGAAGGGAGAAGAATAGACCATGTAATCGAAAAGGCTTGAATTCTTGATATCACTGATTGGCCGGTTGAAGAATAAATAAATCATTTATATTTTGTAACTGTGTTGTCTTGTGTCGTCTTTACAACCGAAAAGGTAAATGTGTTTTGTAAATTCATCTAGAAACGCACTCTTATATAACCTCCTTACAAATAATGTGCCTCCTCCATCATAAGTGAAGCATCTCCTCCCCTCTATATGTGTTAAGAACTGTTGCATCATATCTCCCAGTCCATAATAATATGAAGTCCCCTCAGAATTGTCATCATCGTCGTTATCTCTGTTGTTCCAATATGAACCCCCACAATTTAACAGGTGTCAAACTGACAAACCAGTCTTATATTTTATTTTTAATAAGCATTTGTCACCATGGCTTGATGACATTTCATTGGTGTGTCACTGCAAATTGATTTTTATGCACGACAATGCGTCATCCCACTCGGCCAAGCCTACGACATCCTA
>NC_136489.1:137177434-137209934 GCF_053919585.1 Euprymna scolopes
ATATATATATATATATATATATATATATATATATATAAACTATGTGTAAAAAATAAAGTTCCTTAAAACAGTTTTTATGGCGTGGAATGGGGGAAAAACTAAAAAGTGTTAGTTAGGCTATTCCAATGGCTATTCGCGATGGTAGACCGCTCACTATTTTCCAGCTTGATGGGGACCGAAAACAAACAGCTCGATCTCTAAATGGGATTGAATTTTAGATGGAGGTTTTGTTTTTATGAATGAATGAAAAAAGAATTAGATTTAATTGGGATTGTGTGGTGGCCTGGAAGTGTCACTAAGGAAAAACACGGACACGGATATAGGTTAGAACTGTAAGATATATTGAAACAAACAGAATATACAGGAGCAACAGTCATAGCACATTCCGCCAAGATGGTGTACACAGACCACACGGAAAGTCGTATCTCTCAGTTTATTTCTACAGTTCAGAAGAGTCCATCTTTAGTGCATGGGTGAGGCCCCACAACACCCTCCCCTCCCAAGCCTTTTTATTCTGCAAAAATTTGTCAATATCTTTTCAGCTTTGAGTCAATAGTCAGCGGATCGGTAAACTTTCTCTTTTCGCCTGACCATTGCTGTTCCTGAGTTGTTTGGGGCGGATTGTGATTGAATGTCTCAAAAATAGTGTTGATCGGCTCTTCCTCTACAAGTAATGTTTTTCTAATGTCATCTAAGTGATGATCTTTTAGCTGGCTTTGCTGACGTTTATAGGTATATTTTGTATCTTGTATAATGTAAACCATATCGCCAATCCTTTTGCTGGTTGTATTCGATTCTCATAAAACAATGTTGTTTCTAAAACTTTTGAAAAAGATTTTTTCTCTGTGGTTAAACCGTCTTTGGAGTACGTATGTTGTCTTGAGCAATTTTGCTTGTTTTAGGAGAATTTGTCAAAAACTGATCTCAACTTCCTTGCAGACATGCTTTCGCCAGAATAGACCACTATAGGAGTGTTTGAATTCGGTGTAATTCTATATATCTGTAAGAATTATTGCAAGGTGTTCTTTGTGCCTTTTTAATGCCCTCTTAAGGATGTCTACGAATCTTTCAGCTTGGCCATTTGACCTATGTTGATATTGAGGTGTAGTGATATGATTTATTTGACCACAAAAATATGCCTTGACCATAAAACTCCTTGAACATGGCAAATATGAACTGAGTTCCGTTATCACTCACAATGTAATTTATCACACCAAAATGAACACACCTGCAAAGTTGATGAGGATTCTCAACCATGGTTGATCCATTTTAGGCCATGGTTTAAATTTAATAGATGATGCTTTTGCCGCTAGTGCACAATCCTTGCAAGAGTCAATCATTTCCATAATATCATTGTCCATATTTTTCCAGTACACATAGCTTTTCATCAAGCTTTTCATTCACTTTTTTCTAGGGTGTCCCATGTGGAAATCTTGCAGGATCTTTTTTATTGAAGGTTTTTAAGAATTACTATACAACAGGACCTCGTCACATAAAAATACCTCTGAGACATTTCTATCTTTCATAGTTATCTTACTTTTAATGTCGAAAATGAAATCGTCCTTTTGCAATTGTTTTTTTTTTTAATCTCTAGTAATGTATCTAGGCGCTCACTGATAGTGTTTCGTATTTATTTGCTCCCCTACCGAGCAAATTAGGCACAAGGCCGATTTTTAATGTGAGGAGTGAAGGGGAAATGTGGACCAACTCCCCGGGGAGTAGGGGAGCTGGATAGTAACAATTGGTATGAAGGGTTTCCCCTACATTGACCAAGGTCTTATATGCGGGGTTGCCCTCACCTATGGTCTTTGCTTGCAGTATCTGCCAAAACAGATACTACACTTTGATCCTGGCCCGAAGGCCAAATCATTTTTTTAATTTCCCAATCGGTGTGAAGTGCTGCAATTATAGAGTCCTCGAAAGGTTTTCTTTCTTTAGCTATTAATCAAGATAGTCCATCATCATGGTTAATTTGTTTCAATGCTCTTCTTGCTTAAAATCGTAATTTAACAGGATAGTACCTCATCTTTATAATCTGTTCGCAGTATACGCCAGTAATCCTTCCTTTGATCCAAAAATCATAAGTAAAAGCTTGTGGTCGGTTGCAGTATAAAATGTCTGCCATGTATATTCCTATGGAATTTTGATATATTGAAAATGATGTCCAAAGCTCCTTTTTTAATTTGCAAATACTGTGCACTTTTTCGTGTCGTCGGACATTTTGTGTAATATACATGCTCCAGTGCTATATGTACTGGCCTCGCTCTCTATGATTCTATCCAACTTTGGATGATAGTAAATCAGTAAAAGGTCTGACGTTAAAGTCTCTTCAATTTTTTCGGATGCCGTTTGAGTCCAGTTCCATACTTTTTTCTTAATAATTCATTTAGTGAGGCACATAAATCGTACATATTCTTGAAGAAAACTTGATAGTAATTTACCAATCCTAGAAAGCTTTGAAGAGCTTCTACATCAACAAGGACCAGCATGTTTCTAATGATTGTAGCCCTTCATTTTCATAAATAATATGGCCAAGATATCTCATTTCATTCATGAAAAAATTGAACTTCGATTCCTTGATGTTAAATTCATATTCTTGGATTCTTTCAAAAACTATATGAATATGTTTCTGATGTTGTTTTGAGGATTTGTTGGTTATTATTATGTCGTCTAAGTAGACTCTTGTGGAGTCTACATCAGTGAACATTGTTGAAAAATTATCGACACAACTTTGATCCCAAACGCAAGCCTTTCGAATTTTTATAGACCCCTACGTATGCTTAGACACAAAAGCTTTGAGCTTTCCTCTTCTACTTGAATTTGTAAATATGCATCACTCAAGTCAACTTGAGAAAATATTTTTCCTCCGTTTGGTTTTGTAAATAATTCTCCAGAGTAGGCAGAGGGTAATGTCGTACTGAGCTGCCTCAAAAAATCGGTGCAGACACGTATCTCTTTCGTTTTTTTTCTCTACGTAAACCATCGTCGCTGCCAACTCACTAAAATCAAGCCAGTCTGTCAGGTCATTTTGAGTATCCCCTTTGTGAATTCAAATCGCTCGTCACTAAGTTGTTGTGGCTCGAAAGTACCACTAAGGAAAAACACGGACATGGATATGGATTGAAACAAACACAATATACAAGAAGCAACACTTATTACAAAATGACAGACTATGAAGTACACGGACCACATCGAGAGTCATACCTCTCGTTCTATTTCTACAGTTTTGAAGAGTTCATTTTTAGTGCATGAGTGACTTATCACAACAGATTGATAGTGTAGTGTCGGTTCTGTTATCATATGACTGTCCTCCCAGGAATTATCTCCTCTTTTTTAAAGGGGTGGCGATAATCCACCTATTACATACACCTCTGGGGGCAAGTAATATAGTATCTGTTCTCTTGTGATGAGACCATTTCCTCATTTCTCCAGGACTACTTTCTTCTTTTCTTAGGGAGAGGAGTTAATAGTAATGTAAGATCTATTATATGGTCATGATACTATACACATAGGCATTACCTACTTCTTTTATGAGCGCATACTAACAGTTATTATCTCTTCTTTCAAATATATGTTCGTTCCACATGGTATCATCCTTCCAGGATTACCTTCTCCTTTATGGGTCGGGGGGGGGGGTAGTGTACTATCTATTCTGATGTGATGATACGATCCTCCTAAATATTAACTCTGCCTTGTTTTTAGGAGGAGCAGAGTATGGCTAGTATTCGTTAAACAACATACTAAAGATACATGTTATATTGAACACTTTAAAGCCAAATAACTGCAACGCGAATTTTTTTACCTTTATAAAATAAACGAATGTTTATTTTATAGAGATTTACTTTATATCTCTCTTTAAAAATAAAAGAAATAAAAAGGAACAAACAAAGTTATGTGTTCATCAACGTTTCATCTTTATTTTGAGACTTCCTATATATATATATATATATATATATATATATATATATATATATATATGTTTTTTATTATTACAACCTCAAGTTACAAATTGTTTCAATAAACATCTTAAAAACTATCCGTTCATATCGTCAGATGATTCAAGTTTAAACTTTAAGATTTTAACATGAATCATCTGACGATATGGACGGATAATTTTATCCTGTTTATTGAAACAATTTGATAGGAATTAAGTTAATACACTTGAGGTTGTAATAATAAAATAAAACATATTTGGTTCTACTAACGCCTTAGCATTCTTTATCCTTGTTTTTTTTATCAAATATACCTCTTATATATATATATATATATATATATATATATATATATATATATATATATATATATATATATACTAGCATGGGTTCCCGGCGTTGCCCGGATGTTGGAGGTGTGTGTTGAGCAAAAAAAAAAGTGGTAGTAGGAAGGCAGGCTGAAACCCGTACCACGAAGGAGGAAAAGAACAAAAAAAAAATGATGTATTTGCTGTTACGACCACCGCCAAACCGGAAGTGACCTAGGTTTAAATTAAGGCTAGACAATCGAAAAGAGGGAATGACTTTCGAAAACATCGGTGAAAAAAACGATCCCTCACTGTTGAAAAGTGCCTAGTTGAGGGTGAAGAAATTAATGTTTTCAGCCAATTTTTCGGTATTTGTCGTCTGAAGGGTTGAGCTTCAAAACGATACTGATCTTCTGAAAATCCGTCACCTTTGTCGAAGGTTTTAGGCAGACATGCAAACATACATACATACATACATACATACATTTATATACTGGTAGCTCAAATTTTCGACCAAACCGATTAAAAACTTGCCCTATCTCTGAATACCCTTTATGTAAAATTTCAAATGTTTAGACCAGAAATTGTCTGAGTAATTCAGTAGAGACCACAGAGGTCAATTTTCTTTTTAACTTTGACCCCTATTATGACCCCTTAACATTTATTGTTTTAGGCTCAAATTAAGTTATTAAGTTAGATCCATGTCCAAGGAACCTATATCTAAAATTTCAAGTGTTTATACCCAAAATTGAGGGAAGAGTTTTCTAGAGTTCTCAAAGGTCAAATCGTTGAACTTTGACCCCTTAACAGCCAAATTTCACAACGGATTACAAAGATTTTAAAAATTTCAGGACCCTGTATATCAAATTTCGTGTCTGTAGACTTAAAATTGACAGAGTTATTGCATAGGAAAATGTACACAGACAGACACAGAGACACACACACAGACACATTCACTTTTATAGATATATAGATAGATAGATACGCACTGATGATTCCCAAAAGGATGAAACACTAGTGTCTGTAGCTATTAAGAAATTATTATTGTAATAATTATGTCAGCCCCTTTAATAAATTGGGTTCTTATTGTTGAGCACTTTAAAGTTGAAGTAGAAAGTCGGTCACTTAAGCTCGCATGCATAGATTATGGTGTTATTATTATCATTAGATCACTCTGGCCGGATGTTACGACATTTAAAAAATAAATGTTAAAATTCCAACGATATTTCCCACGGTTAAGATTGGCCGTGGGGTTTGTTTCTTGCTAATAGAGTCCGAGATGGCTTCGTGGCCGGGTTCAAATCTCCCAACCTGTAGTAATTGTGTCACCCTGCACTGATGATTTCCGAAAAGATGAAACACTAGTGTCTGTAGATAGTTAAAAATTATTATTGTATTAATTATATATATATATATATATATATATATATATATATATATATATATATATATATATATAGGCCCTGTCGGTGGGGCATTAGAATACGCTGACTGCCCACCTGCAGAGGGTAAAAGTCCCTCAATGGGGGTCCTGGATATGACCTTAAACTATATCCAGTGGTGAGGCCCCAGCTTACGGGCTCTTGGGAGTGTGGAGCCACCCTTTAATTGCCATTGCTTCCAGGTCCACTCTGACCCGGAGTGGTAGTACCTGTTAGGGTCCCAACTATGGGTTAAATAGAAACCGACTTGAAAAAAATAAATATATTCTATTAAAAAAATTTTCTTAAAAATCACCGGATTCGGCATTAAATAACCTGAAAAAGGTTGATATGCCGTAAAACAAAAACAACCAAAACCAAACCAAAATATATATATATATAAAAGGGTTCCTTCAGTTTTAACTGACTATGGATACTCATGAAGGGGTGCCTACGTGTAAATTTTTGTGGCCGGAGGTGCGTAATCTCCAACCACACCTCTCCTAAATTGACATTGTTAAATACCAGTGGCAAGTGAAGTGTCTGTACAAGACGACTGGAAACAAATGCTGAGATACGCGGAGAGCACATACAGTGCCTAGAATTCCCAAATGGTCACCTACCTGGTACTAACTAGGCTCAATATTATCTTCGGTGATCTGATGAGAACCAGTGTGTCAACATGATTATGCTGTGTATACACACACACACACACACATATATATATATAAATAAGTGAACGTGTCTGTATGTGTATCGGTGTGTCTGTCTGTATGTGTGTCTATGTACATTTCCCTACGCAATAAATCTGTCAATTTTAAGTCTACAGACTCGAAATTTGATATACAAGGTACTGAGATTTGGGAAAATCTTTGTAATCAGTTTTTGGCCAGAAATTTGGCTGTTAATGGGTCAAAGTTCAACGATTTAACCTATGAGAACTCTACCAAACTCCTCTAGTAATTTTGGGTATAAACACTTGAAATTTTAGATATAGGTTCCCTGGACATGGATCTTACTAAATAACTTGATTTGAGCACAAAACAATAAATGTTAAGAGGTCATAATAGGGGTCGAAGTTAAAAAAATTGACTGCTTTTTTTATTTTGCTCAACATACACCTCTAAACACCCGGGCAACGCCGGGCTGAAATGCTAGTATATATATATATATATATATATATATATATATATATATATATGTATATGTATATGTTAAGGAATAGAGAGAGAGAGAGAGAGAGAGAGAGAGAGAGAGAGAGAGAGAGAGAGAGAGAGAGAGAGAGAGAGGTAGTGGAATTATAGTGTAGACACGTTGACCGGAAGTAAAAGATCAGCTGATTTGATTGCGTGTGAGTCATGTGATCAGGTTAGCTGAATCGTTGAGATTTGATTTGGACTCAGAAGACAACGGACGGCTTCCCGTTGTCTCCTCCTCTTCACTGGGGGAGGGGCGAACGCTGACGTGTGTAGAAGAAGAACCCACACAGGCCGATTTCACTTTCCACCTTCTGCAGGACATCTGGGAAAATGAAATAAACTATAGAACTAATTTCTTGTCTTGGAGTGATTGAATCTTCATCCAAAAACAGGTATCAAGTCTCCCTCCAGGACGAGAAATTCCAGATGGTCCAACATCGAAGAAGCAGAGGTAGGTTCTGAAAATACATGTCACTCACAAACGATTCCTTTTATGATACAACATAAATATATAATATAACACGTCATCTCTTCTAATCCATTATTAGAGATGACGCAACAAGCACTCATTTCCTTTATTATAGAGCAACAACGTTATATATATATATATATATATATATATATATATATATATATATATATATATATATATATATATATATATAGTATATATAGTTGGGTTTAATGAGTTAGTTGATTAAAATTCCATGGGAGAATATAAAGGTAACTGCAACTTCTCTTCCAATTTTCGGATTTTCACCATGTCAAATCACATTTTTATTCCTTTTGACGGATTGATTGTTGCTATTTCTTCTGATGAGTTAAGGACATAATAGATTCAATAATTGATAAGTGATTAAGTGGTTTCTTTTATTAATATTATTTATATAATATTAATAAAATATAAAAGAAAAATAAGATGTGCTTTTCACTCTACTTCCGAGACATAACTATAGTTATGTCTCAGAAGTAGAGTGAAAAACACATCTTATTTTTCTTTTATTAATATTATTTTTTCCTTGTACACATTTTTGTGAATTATTCCATGGATTTCTGCCTTTGGATTATTATGGACCATCTTCTTCCAGTTACGGGATTTCCTTGGATTTTACTTGTACAAATGGAAATTCTTTTAACTTTCTTGAAGTTTTACATTTGGATTTTACCGTCACTGGATTTTTTTATCTTCCACCAGACTTTCCATTCCATGTGTAATCACCTTTTTCTTTACCATATTCCCTCTGCTTAACTTATTTTGTTTTCAAGTAAGATCTTTGACTTATTTGTTGTTTCATCAAATACTTCTGCATGCAAAATCCGATCCCGCATTTTGCTACTTCCTACCCTCTGATGAGAAGGAGAGTATTTCTTCGAAACTCCGCGGATTAAGGACTATCCATTTATCTAGTGTTTCCTTTTCAGATTAAATATGTTTTTAACTCATTTCAAAGTGTTTTTAACATATTTCATTAACTGTTTGCTCATATATATATATATATATATATATATATATATATATATATATATATATATATATATATATTATAATAAAGTTGTATTGTTTGTTTGATTGTTCACAATTTAATTAATATGCACAAAAGGTACACTATTTCACAAATTAATTTTCATACTGAAAACGGACATACTATCACGGTGACCCGACGTTGCCCGGGATTGAATGATGATCAACGAATGTTTCATACTCCCATATTTTATTGTCATCGAAATCGATGAAATCATCCATTTTTCAATCAAATCAATGGATTACCTGCTCTAATTGCACCGCAATGCACTTGGAAGAAACTTCACATATCTCTTGAAGTGATTTAGTTCACAATATATTGTAGCCTACATTGCACTGAAGAGAACCTGTTGTTGATTTTATCAAATTATTTTTATATATATAATGGCTTGCATTGAAGTTTAAAATGAAAAATGAATTTTGCGTGTATTTACAATAAGCCAATATCATGCTTCATTTGTGCTCTAAACATAAGCATTCATTTCGAAAGCACCCCTGTCATATCAAATAACCTAACATTGATTGTGCGGTTATAATGGCTTGAATTTAAGTTTAAAATGAAAAAGTCAAGTATCATTGTGAAATTGTGTTTTAAACAGAAACATTAATTTTGAATGTGCCCATGTCATATCAAAGAACCTACTGTTGATTTTATTTGTTGGGCGTTTCGGCTTGTGTGGTAACAAAATTTCTCTGATGCACTTGTGATGTTAGGCTGTCTAAGATGCTAACTTTGGTCAAAATCGGCTGTCCTTTTTTTCATCAGATTATTTCAATTATCAATACTTATTGAAGACATTCTGACACAAAACCTATCTGAGAACACTGCCAAGCACATAAAGTACCTTTGTGCGAAAATTCGTAAAAACTGACCCAGCCGTTTTCGGGTCCATAGAGAACGAACCCACAGACGTACAGACACACAGACAAAGTACCTTTTATATAACAGTAGAGATAGAGATTATTCCAACATGATTTCTGTACATAATATGCATTCAAAAGAAATCTACATGCAATGAGTATCCTCATTTGCATATTACATTCAAGAAAATATATTTTTGTTATGTAGCCGGTCAGAGTTTGTATATATATATATTTTTATACTTCAGTCGAAGTTCTCAGAAATCAAGGGGCCCACAACCAAGGGCTAACACTTGAACTCTATATGAGATACATAGATATTCGAATGTTCCATTTAAGTTCTTTATCTCTCAGACACTGAGTTAGAGAAATTGAGAACATAATTTTCCTCTTCCCAATTAACCATTTTCATACGTTGCAGTATATCTTTCATTTTGGTCTCTTGGTCTTACTGGATTCCAGGACAAGAATTTATCTAGTCTGGTGGAGTATCCAGCTTCGTGCTATTACTTAAGGTAACATCACTTGGAGAAGGTGCACCATTCCTCATAAAAGCTAATGTGAGTTAGCCATTGTGAGGAGATCTTATTTGGGCAGCGAATACGATGTGATTTTGAATATTTGGTCAGGGTTTACTTCTATGGAAAAAGTATCCTCATGCCAGGTTGTTCTGACAAACCCCTGTACAGAGAGACCTTAGACACTCGAGGACAGTGTCTTGTAGGCATTCAAGTTCTCCCCTGTATATACTGTATGTATATATGACGTGCATAAACAAGTCTCTATTTACTGTTGACGTGACGTCTATTTGTGTTCATGTAAATCGTGTGATTGTCTCTAGTTATGTGCATATATATATATACCAGTCTATTTTGTATATGTGCGCGCGTTCACATATAACCACAATAAAAGAACGGATATAATTCTATGAAGTGTGCATCAGAAAATAGGAAGACATAACTTCCATCTGGTTGATTTTGCGTTGACGGATCCTTTAAAAAAAAAACTGCAATATGAAGATTCTTACAACAGAAGTCTTGCTTGTATTGTCAGAAATTGCATAACTTTAAATACGAGCATTCATTGGTTGATATGAATTTAGCCATGTTTTATTACAGCCTTTCTGATTGGTTGATTTAAATTTTAACACCGCACACTCGCGGGGAATTCCACCGCACACTCGCGGGGAATTCAAACGGACAAAAAGCCAGTTCCTGACTAGCTTCCTAACACAGTAGTTCGTGTTTACCATCAACGTTTCTTGGACTCATTAATTTGTGCGAATTAGTCCTTATTTGTTTCAACATCATGAGACAATTTAACCTAAGTTATTAGGTTTTCTAAATATCGTCTTTTAAATTGGAATATCGGTGCCTTGATAGAATGTGGAAATTTTGGACTCTAAACAAGAAACTATGAAAGCCTTCTCAGAAGAAGGAAAAACTTCCACTTCATAAAAAGTTTACCTAATAGACTCGAAAGAGCGACTTAAATGACACAGAACATTTTGCATATGACAAGAAGACTCGACTGGCTGCATCAACCTGATAAATTTGCTTTTCATTGTTGTGTCAAATTTTCTGCACTGCAGAGTTCTAAATTATGTGAGAATAAAGTTGCAAAAATACTCTTTATTAATTTTAATTTAAGTTAAAGACTTTGAGTTGCAAAATTGTAGGTTAATGAATTTTAATTTGTCTTAAACACTTGAAGTTGCATAATGTGGCCTTTTTTAAAAATTTAATTGCCGTAATTGCGTAAGTTGCAAACTGTGACTTTAATTAGTTTTAATGAACTTCAAGTAAAAAAAAAAAAAAGATGTGAATCTTGAAGTAATTTAATTTGCTTTAAATTGTAAAAATTATAATTTACGTACCCTTACCTTTGGTTTAATTGCAAAGTTACGACCTTACTTATTTCGAATTGCCTTTGAGTAGCTAGATTACATTAATCATTATGTTAAAACCGCGTTTAAAGCTGCGAACTTATGAGTCGAATATTTGAGGCCGCTAAAATTGTAAATTTGTAATTCGTTTATGTTTAGTTTTAATTTCGGTTGAGTAACGAAATAAGATAATTACTTCTTTTTAAAAATTGCTTAGTAATAGCAAAGAAAAATAAAAGGATGTCACACTTTGGTGGCGTATCGTGCCATTTTTTTTTTTTTATTGAAGTAAATATCATATTCAATTGAGCTTATTTAAAAGCTCAATTGAATACGATATTTACTTCATTTAATATTCGTCTGAAAACAAAAGGGGAGGAGCAATTTTCCAGATTAAAATGGTAATTCTCATTACAGGCTAAGGATATATTCCTACTGTGATTAATTTAATTTTATATTAGTTTTTCAGCGAAACACGTTCGCTGAAAAACTTTGTTTCAAGTCAACATCAGAATTTTTATTCCACCTCGTGGCTTTAAGCACCATCTTTCCATCTTGAAATTTGAGATTTTCCTTCTTCACAGACGTTTACTGTTATTTGAATATTTAAAGAAATAGGATTATTTTCTCTTAAAAAACAAAAAAATTTTTTTTTTTTCCAATTAATTGCCTTGCTTACTTGAAATTAAAGTAAGTGTTCATTTCAGGGGGAATAAAATTTATTACCTCCTTTAATTTTCTCATAGGTTACATCTTGCTAATTGATGAGCTTTGTTTCACAAAGGTTCTTTTATTACCCTTATTCCTCCAACGTTAAGGGCGTTGTTGGTAATTTGCGTTTGTTCTCAGTCTACGTGACATTTTTAATTTCACAATGGCAGCCTCTAAGGACAATTGGCCAAAACTGAAGGCAAGAAATATATTTCGAACCCAGTGATGTGATTGAAAGACAATTATCCTTTTCTGGCTGCTGTCTAGTTGGGTGCAGTGGCCGTAGAAAAATGGCTAAATGAATTGGACGACTTTTTTGACCAGCTTATTTTAAAATCCTCCCAGGAGGAAAGACTCATGCTTTGTCAGGATTCGGTACAATTTTCTTTCAATATTAGTGAAGAATTGCACACAAATTGAAGTCTAGTATTTTCTGGGAAGCTAATAACATTTTAATAATTAGCACGATGTTATTCGTTGTAGTAGAATTGGTTTAATTGCTCTATTTAGACTTATCATTAAAAATTGATTTATTTAATTTATTTTTGATTTAATTTATTTTTAATTTAATTTATTTTTAATTTAGTTTCAATTATTAATAGCTGATGAAAGTTGCATTTAATACTGGATGTAACCTCATTTATTAAAGCTATGAGAGTTATTTCCCATTTAAGTTTTGAAAATTACTTCACATTTGATTTTCATAGACCAAAATGGATCTGTTTTTTGTGATCACTTGGTTCCAGCGACCAATCAATGCCTGAATACTATTGAAATGTTCGAGAATAGATAATTTTACATTTGTCACCCTGCAGTTGGGGATCGCATTTAACTTGTAATCCACTGTGACTGTAATCAACAGTCTGTTGGGGTGATAGTGTTACAATATTTATGATGGGCAGTGGCAGAAGCACAAACAGATGAAACCTAGAGAGGAGAATTAGGTTTGGTTTGAAACTTACAATGAAGAATGACGGTATCAATTACAACAAGAAGTTAGACTAACTTTATTAGCAGCATCATTTGGAGACAAATATCAAAGACAGAATTCCATGAAGCATCACATAAAAATCTGTAAAAACCATTCCAATCAACCTTCCTATAATTAAACGTCTTCGTATGAAAAGGACGTTCAATAGAAGACTTTACAGAAAAATCAACCTCAACATCAACAACAGCATGATCAGAAGAATGCAATCGAGGAGAAGAGAAAATAGAACATGAGCCAGGAATAGAAATGAGAAAAATCAGTTCTAGGAGCTTATGAAAGAATAGTTTCCTCGAGGTGATAATCATTTATTTAAACTGGGGAGAAATGAAGAAGCAAGCATTGGTGGTGAAAAGAGAGGAGCTTCGTTTTAAAGATGTTAAAAGTAACAAATCACTTTTTCTTCCAATGCACCGTGTACTCCAAAGAGAAACAGAGAGCGAGAGATAGAAAGATCTTGTACTTCAGACTTTTTCATGTCAACAATTAGTTTTATAAACCTATTGGAGAGAAAGGATTTTATGTTTAAAAAGACATTTCCAGATGTACCATAGTTAAAGCCAAACTTTATCAAAGGCTACTGCTCCAGAAATAGAGCCCCCACTAATAGATTCACTAATTTTGTGTGATATCACAGTCAGCATGTCAGCTGTTAATCTTGCAGAACGAAATCCAAATTACTTGTTACTAAGTACATTGATTTATTATAGATTCGGCCAACTCACACATAATACACACGAGATAGGTTATTCTGTACTGAGAGGCAGAAGACCAATGTCCAGTATTTTTAAATATATGAGGCAATACTGAAATTTCTGTGAAGAGTCATTGTGTGGAAAGCCGAAGCATTTTGGCTTGAAAAGATGAAGAATATTTGATAGTTATCAGAATCAGTAGCCCCTTCCTCCATGAAAATTGTTACACTATTTTTGTTCTATTTAATCTTAATTGTTCTTTACAATCGTCTTTTCTTTTCTTCTTCTTCCCAACATTTGTCTTCAACATTTCATGGAAGAATCTTTTTCCCTGTACGACTATCTCATACATTTCAACCTATTTTTTAAATTCTTTTTCTTTCTTCTTTATATCTGTAGGTTTTTCTTCTTATCTTATCCGGTCCCCCCCCCCTTCCTTTGCTTTTACCTTTGGCGATATTTATCTAGGGACAGCCTATAAACAATGGACCCTCTCTATTACAAAGACCAAAAAGATGCTATAATCATCAGAAAATTCTGTTACAAAGAGTGCAAAGTTGGCAGAGATTGTAGAACTTTACCAAACTTTTCCATTCTTGGTGCCAACGAGATAATATAATAGTTGGCTGAGCATGAAAAATGGCCTTTCACAAATTCATGGTTCATTAAACTAATGGTTTTCAGAGAGAAGAGCCTTTTCGATTGGGAAGCATATCTGAGATTATATGTTGGCATCTTGAAATGCACGTGACCAACACTTACACGCAACTTCATAAACAATCCATCCATTTATATATATATATATATATATATATATATATATATATATATATATATATATATATAAAGTGACTATGTGTATATTCTTATGCTTGGATAGTGCACAAACACATAAATAAATGAATAGAAACATGTGAGTTCTATATGCATAGACACACACACATTAAATAGATATTTCTCTTTCATATATTTGTCTCTCTATCTCTCTCTCTCTCTCACAAACACACACACACATACATATATATATATATATATATATATATAAATTCAGAAGTAGAAATGGTAAAAAAGGATAAAAGTGCTCAATACGTTGATAGAACTGAATATATATTATTTTATATCCTCAATTATTGACTTAATCCATTACAATTGTTTCCGCTTCATCAGACGGCAATAGTAAAAAAAAAAATGGTTTTGACTTTAGCCGTCTGATGAAGCAGACAGTAAGTTTTCTGTCTGCAGAAATAATGTAATGGATTAAGTCAATAATTGAGGTTTATATATATATATATATATATATATATATATATATATATATATATATATATATATATAGCCTGGGAGTTTGTAGGTGTGTGTTGAGCAAAAAAAAAAAAAAATTGGTAGAAGACAGGCAGACTCGAACCTGTTCCGCAAAGGTGGAAAAGAAAGTGAAAGACAATCTGACATCTTAGCTGATGTCTCCATGATGTGACCGGAAGTCAAAAGCATTGAAATTAACCAAAGTCAATCCAACAGTGACAATGACGTATTAAAATGTCGGCGAAAAAAGTCCACCCCTCCTGTACAAAACGGCCGAGTTTAGGGTGAAGGAATTCATGTTTTTTTGCAAATTTTTTTTTATATTTGTCGTCCAAGACATCGAGCTTCAAAACGATACAACTCTCATGAAAATCCGTCAACTCTGTCGAAAGTTTTAGTGAGACATACATACATACATACATACATACATACATACATACAGCACTAGTAATTTTTTCTACCTTTGTGATGCTGTGGAGGGCGGTGTCTTAATAGTTGTTTGAATTCACATATGCAAAGAGATAACAAATTTTAAAAAATAAGCTAACAGTTATCTTCTCTTTGTTTCTCCTTTCACCTACTCTAATTACAGCAATGTAGAAAGATTTTGATCAATATGAAATTGTGTCTGCTGCAAGCTGACTATAAATACTTTTTTCTTTCAATGTGTTTCTTTTCCTTTTCTGTCTCAAAATGTGTAATTTTCTTGTGGCGAGCAGCACTTTTGCATATACTACTAGGAAGAAAGCGAAAATGTCTGAAAAAAATTTATTTTCTTGTCTCTGCTTCAGCTTAGTCAAAGCAGTTTTAAGCTGACTTTTAATACTTTTTGTTTTTGTCCTTATCAAAATGTTTTTGCATTACCACATAGGAATTAATGTAAAAGTGGAGGAGTTTATCTGTAATTTTTTTAAACTTATAATTTAACATGTGGATGTTGCAAAGTCACAGAAATATCTAATTCAGTGGCATGGCATTATCTCACACAGTAAGTTAGACCAGTTGATATTGTATCATTGATCTAGGTGACAGAAAGTCTGCTGTAAAACCTTCATTGATAGACTTTGGAGAAGTGCATAAAATGTCCATCTACGTGTACAAAGCATATGGTGATGACAAGTTGAAAACACGGTTATTTTACCTGGCTCATGTTTTTTTTTTTTTTTTTTTTTACATAGACGTCACCATTTATCAAGGCCGATAGGCCACTCAAGGATAAGGGTTAAAGAGTGTAAAGTAGTCAAAAGGACAATATAGTAATCGATAGTAATGGAAGTTCGGTAAATTTGTTAACTTAAGTGGAACGGCTCATCAGAAACTTGTTCACGTTGGACTTGAAGACAACCATATTATAGAAAGCTGGAAAGCAGGAAAACGGAAGACAATTCCACAGGTGTGCAGTTCTAAGGAAGAAGCTTTGATCATGGAATCTATGTTTAGGTTTAGGTACAGATAAAGAGTGGGGAAAATTATTGATAATGTTTTCAGCTAGTCTAGTGTTTCTTCTGAAAGTTTGGTGAGGGGGGACCATAGATTGAAGCTCAGTCGAACACTTTCCATGAAAATAACGATAAAGCAGAGACAAACTCGCAACATCTCTTCTGTGAGACAGAGGTTGCAGCGAAGAGAAAAGGACATCTCCCACCAGGCCCCGAAGTCTATTTTGAACTCTATCAAGGCAGGACAAGTCTTTTCTAGCAGCTCCTGCCCATATGTGGCAACAGTATTCCATCCTTGGACGTACCTGGCTCTTATATAGATAGAGAATAGCATCAGCAGTGAGATATCTACTGGATCGATAGAACGATCCGACCATTTTTCCAGCGGCCTTGGCAACAGATTTGATGTATGTATTCCATTTAAGATCAGGAGTAAAGGACAAGCCCAGAAGCCTGTCAAAACTTGAGGCCTCCCCAAGACGAGAGCCATTCATTTTAATTGATGCCAGATGGGGATCAGAACGCTGATGATGTAAAGATAGAAGCTTGGTTTTAGATGCATTAAAAGTAACCAGCCACTCCTTTCCCCATTGTACAACGTGATCAAGATCAGAGGAGAGAGAATCGGAGAGAACTTGGTCGTTTACTGTCTTAGATGTGCTACCATAGATGGTAGTGTCATCAGCAAAAATGTCTACGAATGATGTAAGGATGTGATTTGGAAGATCATTAATGTAGATCAGGAAAAGAGTTGGGCCCAGGATCGACCCCTGAGGGACTCCAGCATTTATACTGTGAGCTTCTGATTTTTGCCCATCAACTACTACTCTTATGAACCTATCAGAGAGAAATGATTTAATAATTGAGAAGACATTTCCAGCAATACCATAGCTGGAGATCTTGTGAAGTAAACCTTTATGCCATACCCTATCAAAGGCCTTTGATATGTCAAGAGCAATTGCCCTAGAAAGGTTGCCTCTGTCGAGAGATTCGCTAATCCTATAAGATATAACTGTAAGCACATCTGCTGTAGATCTAGCAGAACGGAAACCATATTGTGAGTCACTAAGAAGGTTATTTTTGCTGAGATGGTTGATTACTTCTCTATTTAACACAGATTCCAGCAACTTACTCATGACGCACAGGAGACTTATTGGCCTGTATTGAGAGGGGGATGAACGATCACCTGAATTCATATCACTTTACCATTGATCTAATAATAACAGTGTTTCCAGTGTCTTACTAAGGAGGCCCTATAAAAGTGAACTTAAACAAGTGCCTATTCAACTTTTAAGCTGGCCAGAAACCTGTGGTTGGTGGCTGTACACACCAGCAGGATCAAACAAATTATTATATCCAAAATCCAGACTCATGGGTATCCACTTGATGAACAAATACTTCTTGACTGCAAGAAGTCCCAAACCCTTGAGTAATAAACTGGTATTGTCAGAAATAGTATTAACATTAAAATTGCTGCATTGATGGAAGTCCGTTTTATCAATGGTGATGTAATGTAATAGATGGAGGCTGAGTACATATTCTTCAGAAAAGATGAAAAAAATTCAAAGACTAAAATGCGAACTGGGTTTGACCACTCACATAGAGCTAGTCAATAAAATTGAACAGTCCCAGTGCTTTAGTAACAGAATCATCATTTCCGAGTCGCATTGTGTCATTTCTGTTGATGCGTCAAATCTTTGCAGCAACAGCAACAAATAGTAGAAACTATATTCTGCTTCTACCAGCATTTCAAAACGGTTCTATACTCCACAAAAGAGACTTAGCAAATCTTTCCTCCAGATGATTTCAATACTCGGATAGAACTAGATCACAGACTGCAGTAGATATGATGTGTGACGATGTTCAAGAAAAATAAATGCTTCAGACATTTTGAACTTTATTTATATCATCGAGTTAGGCTAAAACAAGTTTAAAGAATCAAAACTATTTTTTAGTGAATATCTAAAACTTTTTTACATTTACTTTGATTTTCATAATATAAATATATATGATGGACCCTTCCATCGATTTCAATGTATGTGATCCACCACAACAACTTAAGTTGCTAGGAAATCCACATGGATGATTGGCTTATAGCGTTGAACGCTTTATGCAATCACACTTTTTGGTACAACTGCTAATCTTTGTCGGTGCAATGGCTGCCACAAAACAGAGCAGAGAGTAAACCTCAGGTTTTTACATCAGAGTGAATTAAATGCACCTCCAAAATTTTCTAGCCTTTCCAAATGGCCACCAATCTGATACTTGCCAGGCTCATCATTGCTTAACTTCGGTGATCTGGCAAGAACCAATGTCTCAATGTGAATATGCCATATATATATATATATATATATATATATATATATATATATATATATATATATATAAATGGAACTTTGTGTTTATGTGAATTCGTTGCCCTATGGACTCAAAAACGGCTGAGCCAATTTTTATGAAATTTCACACAAAGGTATTTTATGTACCTGGCAGTATCTTTAGATAATTTTTGTATCAGAATGTCTTCAATAAGTATCGATAATCATTAATCAAAATAATCCGATGAAAGAAAGAACAAGCGATTTTGACCAAAGTTAACATTTTACAGCCTAACGCAAGTGCATTTGAGAAGTTTTATTACCGCACAAGCAGAAAGGCTCGACATATAAAATCTACAGTAGGTTCTTTAATATGACAGGGGCGTGTTCGAAATGAATGTTTCTATTTAAAGCACAAATGTACCATGATACCTGACTTTTTTATTTTAAACTTAAATTCAAGCCATTATCACTGCACAAGCAGTAAAGCCATGCATATAAAATCATCAGTAGGTTCTTCGATATAACAGAGGCGCTTTCAAAATGAATGTTTCTGTTTAGAGCACAATAGAAACATGATATATGACTTTTGCATCAGAAACTTCAATTCAAGCCATTATATATAAAAAATATTTTTATAAAATCAACAGCAAGTTCTCTACAGTGCAATGAAGACTACAATGTATAGTGGACTAAGTTAATGCAGGAGGCATGTGAAGTTTTCTTCCAGTGCACCACGATGAGTCCCCAACAATCAGTCGATTTGATGGAAAAATAGGCGATTTCACTGACTTCAATAACAATAAAAATATGGGAGGGTGAAACATCTGTTGATCTTTATTCTCTCCCGAGCAATGTCGAGACCATGCTTGTATATATATATATATATATATATATATATATATATATATATATATATATATATATACACTAACAAGACCTGTGTACCGGCGTTGCCCGGTGGAAGTATGCCTCCCACATCACCCGTAAAAAAACAATTAAACTACGGTTGTTAGTCACTGCAGGCCCAGTAAAAAAGCAGGCACTGATGCTCGCTCATGGCCAAAATGAATGTACTATGCTGAAGTAACAACGTTAGTATCTATGAACTCATTTTTAACATAAGGATTTGATTATGTGCTGTGATTATGCTGTGCTTTCAACTTATGTGTCAACATTGTGTCACCAGGAAAAGAAATAACCAAAAAACACTGTGGCAGACTTGAACAAATTAAAATTTTTCCTTTTAACCTTGTCGTAATTTTTTCCGGTGATTATTATCGAGTAGAGGCTTAATTTTCAGATTAAAAAAAAATTCATGGTAGTATTTTTAATGGTAGTATTTTAATGGTAGTATTTTTAATGACTGTAACAGTCAGGGATCAATTTGTAATAAATGTTCTAATAAATCGAAAAACCCCTTTTTGGCCACGTCAATTGCTAATGCTGCCCCTAGCCGGCAAATGTTTCCCTTTTCTGTTGGTAAGGTGTATCCAATTTTTTCAAAGGTATTTTGGTAATGTGAAAGCTAAGCGTGTAATCTATGATAAGTGCCATAGAAATTTGCGAAAAATTGAAAAGGAAAGTGGCAGCATTAACAACGGGAGTGGCCAAAAAGTGGGTATTCACTGAAATAGAACATTAAAATTCCAAATTTGTAAGCGCTGATAATCGCCTGAAAAATTTAGGAATAAGTGAAAAATAAAAAAAAAAGTACATGGAAGGGCAGCATTGTTCAGGTCCACCAATTCTTTTTTGCTTTTGAATTATTTTGCAATCTGAAATTTATGTGTGTTTTGAAGGTTCTAAAAGGGTAAACGTGTCCAATACCTGACCCTAATTGGGTTGCCAAATTCTACTAAATATTCTAAGAAAAAAGACTTAAATTGATAACCAGATTTTCACAAACAAAAAGTCAAATTGATAAAACAAAAACTGTGTGCACAAATATATAAACATTTATGCATTTTACACGTCTTTATTTTTTTTTTGTGCTTGCATAGAGTGTTGATGTTTTAAACAGACGCATTTCATATATTGAAAAGTTTAGTTTCATAATAATCGCGTCTTTGTATTACGATTTGTCCCCCCCCCTCCAAAAAAAAAATACAGAATTTTATTAAAAGAAACATGTAGCATAAATAAAATTGTTGGCAAAAAATAAATTCGTTTTATTTCGCTCAATAAACTTCCATATTTTTTTTTGTAATAATAATTTAAAAAATGCAAACATTTAGAAACTAACCACTTCAATATAGTCACGAGTTAACATCTTCAATAAAGCCATATTCTCTATATAGCATTACAAAAGGTAACGTTCAAGGTTTAAAAAAGTTAAATAGATTTTTTCCTCGCCGCCTTTCACATTTACCTTAATTTGACGACATTTATATGTTTCGGGTAATCTGTAAATGAATAACACATGTAAAATTGTCGCGGACAAATAGTCTTGCCATAAGCCAAACAACGCGTGCATTGTTTGGCTGGCCCTCGGAAAGCATAACATTATTTCATAAAAAATATTTGTCGGTGACAATTTTACATAAGATATTCATAATATCAGAAAGCCTATAAATAATGTCAAATTGCATGAAAAAACTACAATAATTAACAAATAACTTCTATATTTTTTAATTACTGTAATAACCTATGCATTAACTGAACTTGACACCGGACGAAATAATATGTCTCTTAGTGACGTCATATTTTATTTGATAATAAAACGAAGAACTGGATTCTGGAAGATGACAATCTTCAGAGTTTAGCCAATGAGAACAGATGGACTTTGGTGAGGAGGTCTTTATTATTTATGAATTAGAAATTGGAAAGATTATGTATATATGAGCCAATTACGTTTTGTGTAATCACAGAATCTGTGGAACATATAGAATTCCTCTCGGTGACAACTGGTAGCAGTCGTAGGATTAAATATTTAGAGAGAAAAATAGGGACTCCTTCCTCTAAAGATGTTGTGATTGTGATGATGTTGCTCGTCGGATGCAATGTAGCATTTCATTATCATAATTTCGTCTAAAATGGTTTTCGAAAACTACATAAGATAGTCGCTATTAGCCTAGATGCATTGTTTAAAAAATGCTTCACATCAGCTTCAACCGAAATCCATTATCCATTAAACTCAATTTTGTCAAAGCATAAACAAAGATAAAACGCATATGAAAAATGACCATTTCTCATACTTATCTAACATCAACTGGTAATGTGATGATGTATAATGAAATCTCGGTTCAGTGTTTGCAGAAATTAACAAACATTTTTTATACTCTGTTCAGTGGTAAACGCTGTTTGTGCACTAGGGGTGACAATACTACCTTTGCCATCAAACCGTGTTACCTTGTTTTACAGTTGATGACAACAGGGTATCATGTAGGCAATTACATGTATGAAAAATATATGCACACACACACACACACACACACACGCGCACACACACACACACACACACACTTCTTTATCCACTGAATGTTTAAAAAAAAATACAGTGGATAACAACAATAATGTAATTTTATATGTAACCGGAAGTTGATTTAATTGAAGAGTTCTATAAAGATGTCAGTAGAGCTGTTCTCTTTTGTGGCGCTGCCTCAAGGAGATGTAAAGAGCACTTCTTAACATTTTGGTTTTATCTAAGGGTTATCAGTCTCCTTTAATTCAGCCAGTCCTTATTCAAAATAATTCCTTTTGTGTTTTGCTATTATTTATATTGACAGGATTTGTAATCACAAACAAAATGACTGAAATTATATTCTCATCCATGAAAAATAATTATGGAAGTATTTCAGATCAAAATTTTTACTTGCATCCAAACTAAAATGTACACACAACTGTCACGTTAGAAAAGACAACATGATTCCATTTCAGTTTGATGAAAAACGGTTTTATTTTTTTTATTGCAGACCATCTACTAGTTAGTCAGTCGTGTACAAATCCCAAGAGCGATAGGAGCCTTATATCATGTCTGAAAGTGATACAATGTTTAACGAGTGAGATCAGAAATGTGCCGCTGTACAATTCATGCTTACTAATAATCTAACAGGAACATTGCCAGCATCCTCAGAATACATGGCTTCAGAAGGAGTGCTACAACTTTGTATCCTTCTCTCACTGACCCCTCTCCTCCCCCAAACTGAACCTGCTGGACTACTTTGTATGGTAATACATCAAGAACATCACCAACATGACCTCACACAACATCAAAGCCAGTCTGATTGCCACAATCCACTGAGTATTTGCCAAGCTCTCGCCAGCGCTTTTGGAAAAAGCATAATCCCAGTTCCAAATTGAGGTGATGACTGAGGATGAAGGCAACTACATAATCAAGTTACCTGAATTGATTTTGGTTTTCCTATTTCCCAGAAACCGCCAATACGGCTAATTAACACATGATTGTATGATATTATAATTGGATAGATATAGAGACATGAATCATTACTGGACGAATACTTTTTTTTTAATTACATTTTCACCCCAAACAAGTCACATTGCCACTTTGATGTAGGGGGCTACTATCAGGGACATAAGTATCAGGGGTCCTGTGTAGGGAGTTGGACAGCAAGATGTTGGTTCACGTTACACTTTCAAATCTTTCTAAGATAAAAAAAATTATCCAGGTTATCATTGATAGTCATATCTCCAAACAACATGATATAAATGTGCCACAGGACCTTTATTATTCCTGATATTCATAAATAACCTCCCTGATAAAATTGTCTTCGAGATGGGTATATTTGCTGATGATACCATGCTCTATAACAGGCTCGAGGGGAAAACGAATATATCTAGGAAAATGGTGAAAACCTAAGAAAAAGACGTTCAGTTGGTAATGGATCTGTAAATATGGTAACCATCTTAATCACTGATTCAACCTCCTTGCAAGGCAACATGAATTGGAACAAATATATTGAGGTCATTGCCAAGGCTGCTGTGAAGAAGGTTACTCATACCTGGAAACATCCTGTACTTCTACAAAGCCATTATTTGCCCATGCATGGAGTATTGTTGCCATATCTGGGCTGGTGCATCTGCCATTAGTCTCTTGCTCTTAGACAGGGTTAAAAAGAAAAGTTACCTGCTTAAAAGGTCTAGCACCAACAACCAAAGTCTATCATCAAAATGTTGCATTCCTACGTCTGTTTTACAAATATTTTAATGGAATGTGCTCTGACAAACTCAAATCACTTGTACTCCCCCAATGTAAATACCCACGACTAATCTAACAAGCAGCGAAATCCCACCCTTTTACCATAGAAATCCCTAGATGCAAGAAAAGTTTCCACTAAAATAATTTCTTCTTTTGAACTGCTATACTTTGGGATTCCCTCCCTGGTCCCTGACTGTACTAAGATGCAAAAGTTCAAGTGTAATATAAACAGACATCTCGCTACCCCCAACTCCCTACATAATATCTATGTAAATTTGGTCCCAAATAGCAGCTCCTTACGCCAAAGTGGCACTGTACCTTATTTTGGGTGAAATAACAATAAAAACAAAAATGAAAAGAAATTGAAGAATTATGAAGTTCGTCTTCATGTGGAACTCCAGCATCATTTGAAGGAACATAAGTCAACCAGATAGCACAAGTTGGCAAAGAAAACATTAGAAATATTTCTGAAACATTTTTTGACGATGAAAAAAATGGGGTCTTACATATCATCAAATACGGAATTTTTTGTTGTTTTGTACAATTTTTTCTTTCAAAGCATCAAAGAAGAAGAAAGCAAAAAGAAACATGCAAAACAATGTATCTATGAAAATATCTAAGAAACAATATACACTCAGAGAACGTCTGCTGTGTGTAAAGCTATGATGACAGGTCAATGGCAAAAAAAATACCATCAATATCCTTCTCACACTCAATTAAAAAAAGAAGAAAAACTCTAAAATAATCCACATTTCATGTACATTTCAACTCTTCACCTCTCACTGTCTCTTAAGGTTTCTGACACACCAAAGGGATACTTGCCAAATTTTTAGGAGGTCAGTTTTTAGGGGTAGTGGTAGGAGCTCATTTAATTTGGGGGTTTGAAGGAGGGAGAGTGGAAGTGAAAAGAAGGAAGCATTGATTGGGGGAAGGGGTCTGTGTTGTCCAAATCTGCTGAAATGACATTTAAAGGTCATGCTACTTGATTGATCTTAATTTGGTAAGTGGAGACCCAAACAGATGGGGGGGGGGGGAGACACTTTCTCCTCAAACCCTTGTCAACAGATTTGGTGGAGTTTAAGCTCAAACAAACTGCCATTCTCTTTCCAACTTGAAAGGCTGGTAGAGCTGTTTATCTAATCATAAACAATGTAATATTCCTAATTTTGCGATACAAGCAGTTTTTATGAGATGTGAAACTTTGACCCTTAATTACAGATATTTTAGCAGCAATCCAGCAGAAATGTTATTATTCCAGAAAATCCACTGTCCAATGAAAATTTAGATTGAAATAATGATGCAGTAGCAATATTTTCAAGTGAGAAATTTATGAATGAAATTTATGAATGAATGAAATCTGCCTTTATGGTAGATTGTATTTGTGCATCAATTTATGAATGAAATCTGTATTTGTTGTAGATTGTAATTGGCATCAAGTAATCGCTTCTCAATCAATGTATATTAAAAATGTGAATATATAAATTCTTATCATTTGCAACTTAATAATAACAGATTTTGGTCTGCATCTGTGTTCACGCTGAAAATATAGATAATACGAAAATATAGATAATACGAAAATATGGATAATACGAAAATATAGATAATACGAAAATATAGATAATACGAAAATATAGATAATACGAAAATATGGATAAATATGTATTATTTTGGATTATTTGGACTACTGATATTATTCTTATGATATTCTTGTGGAACTCGGAAATCCTAATGTAAAACTCAAGAATCTATACAAAATTTTGAACTGAACCTTTTATTTAATCACTAGAGGTAGATTGTCCTCATTCTATCAACCATGACTTGGTAAAGTCTTAATTAATTCTTAATTATATTCCTAGTATTGTCACTCCAGCAGAATCACTTAGAACTGATTTCTTAGCACTTTATCCATTGCGAGACGAGAACAGTAATCTGAATAATCAAAATATAAATTATTAATCATCATCTCTAAATTCTTTAAACGAAATATAAGTAATACTAAAATTCTTATTCATATTTGAAATAAACATTTATAGGTTAAAATAACATTTATAGGGACAAAATAACATTTATAGGTTAGAATAACATTTATAGATACAAAATGTTAAAATAATAACAACTATATAGGACTCAGAGTATTTACAATTATCACTATTAAACTGTTGCCAAATGCCTTGTTACCATAATGGAAAATGATTTTCCTTTCTCTCTACATATACCTGCCGTGAGACGGGATTTCCATGAACAGTGCTACTTTATAAAGCTTTCTCACCTGTGAAATACATAACCGTGAGACTGTCTCCCTGCTGAATACAACCTGGTCGTTTTCGAATCCATCATCAACAAAATATTATCAGAAGCCGCCTGATATATAGCCAAACGCAGTTCATACCATTTATTAGTGTTCCTCATCTTTCAGCTGACAATTATTCCATCTTATTAACTTTTATCCTCGAGTGATTCTTGACCTTTATAACTGGTGACTCATGATTAAAAGAATGTTATGAATGACAAAAAAAGGAGGGAAAGAGGAAATATATAAATCGTTAAAAGAATTTCAAAGAAAAAATTCTTTTGCTCATGGTATGAATATAATTTACAAAATGTTAATTAAATAGGAATGCTGCGATTTGTGTTAATGTTGACTCAGATGTTTTATAATGAAATGATTTTTAAAAGAAATAATTATAGATTAATTACATAATATCATAACATATCTTCCATTAATAATGAGATTTAAGTAAGCCATCTTATTGTGTATACATATTTTTTATTAAATTGTCATTTCTTCTTTTAATTCCAAAGATAATTTTAATAACATTCACAAAATCTTATTATCCATTCTTTTCAGACTCTCAAGTCTCCCCGGATTTCCACTGTTATTTACTTCTTTCAATCACCACTGAATATTGCGTTAACAACCGTTTATCATTAAATTCGTGCTGATAATGGCCATTCACTTTATCTGGAATTTGAGCGCTAACAAGCCTCCTCAGGATTCCAGAACTATTTGTGCCCTTTGTATTACAAATATTTAAGAACTATTTCACAATATTTTGAGCAAGTAAGAAAGTTAATTCCCTTTCTCATATAGTAAGTAATAATCTTATTAAAATTCAAACACTAATTTGAATTTTTACACGAATTTCGAAACTAATTTGCATTCTGAATTGAATTGTAAAATTAATTTGAATTTATAAACACATTTTGAAACTAATTTGAATTCTAAAACGAATTGTGAAAATAACTTGAATTTTGGAACAAATTTTGAAACTAATTTGAATTTTGAAGAGAACTGTGAAAATAATTTGAATTTTGAAATTAATTTGGATTCTGAAACCTACTGTAAAAATAATTTGAATTTTTAAATACATTTCGAAACTAATTTGAATTTTGAAAAGAATTGTGAAAATAATTTGAATTTTGAAACAAATTTTGAAACTAATTTGAATCGAAAACACATTTTGAAACTAATGTAATTGTAAACTCATTTTGAAACTAATTTGAATTTTAAGAAAAACAAAAAGTTTTTTTCAGTTTAATCCAAAATGTTTAAACCTTTTATGATACAAAAGTTTGATTAATCATCAGAGCAGCAAATGGAAATAGCTGTCTTTGTTTAAAATGTAAAAAGTTTCCCAAATTGTAAAGTTTATCTGTAATCTTTGATAGTTTCACTTCTGATCACAGAAAATAGAACGTTTCAGTAATGTTCTATTCTCAATGCAATTATTTACTATTTAAATATTCATAGGAAAATGGCCACCGATAGCTTAAAATATATGAAAACATTTAATAACTTAAAGGAAAATAAACTATAAATTCATTTTAGGAAAAATATGAAATCTATAAATGATAAATATACTCCCAGCATAATAAATATTCTCCTCCCCTCTTTCTTCGTCTTACACTTTTCATCCTACATCTTTCATATCTGTATTTCAATCTAACTCAAACTACTCAAAATAAAACCTGAAACTTTATCTGTGTGCTGATGAGGTCATGAGACATATTTACAAAATTATTTTTGGAAAATTAAAATCCCAGTGGAATCAGTGGTGATGCTCACTCCAATGATGTCAACTTGATTTATATCAATCTATATAATTGGAAACTGATCCCCCACCCCCAAACAAACAAAATAATATATATATATATATATATATATATATATATATATATATATATATATATATATATATATATATATATATATATATATATATATATATATATTAATACTTTTCAATAAAAATTACCCAAGTTTTCTTCAGGGATCTTTTTCATCTTCCTCATTGAACATCGGCAGTTCATATGCTTTTTGGTGACACAACTAAGAAAAAACTAGGAATACAGTTAAAGGTGAAAGAGATAGATGCACAATTCACAAAGGAGGCAAAACGAATTAATGAGCAATAAAATGAAATCAATTCCTAATGGAGATTTTAGTATTTGTCAGTTTGAAACCATTACTTCTATTAATTATTATACTTCAATGATCAATTCAAGAGGGTAGTGTAGTATCTGGTATGTTATCATGAGATCATTCTCCTAGTCATTATCTCTTCCTTGAGCCGGGTAGTGTAGTATAATTTATGATACCATCCTCTCATTCGTTATTTCGGGGGGGGGGGAATATGTGTTCTTTCATCATCATTTCATCATCACATGGATTATCTTCTCCCTCTTGGTGGGAGAGGAAAGTGATATACTAGCAAAAATATGTGTCCTCTGGTTGCAAAGTTTTACTAGTTGGAATAAGAATTATGTCCCCCCCCCCTCCCAAACAAAACGGTGTAGAAATTGTTTCTGGCAGAAATTTAAGTACTAGAAACGCAATGCATAAGAATCAGAATATTTTTACTGTTTTGACTTCGCTGGAATTGGTTTCCTGGAACAGATACTCAAAGAAGGCAAACCTATGAAGATTGACAACATCCTTAATGAATGTAGTGCTGTGGAACACTGTAGATTGCATTGTGCGTCTTTTTTATGGAAATCGCTCCAGACAAGGCATGAAGTCACTTAAGGTAAGGAGCTAAAACAAAAATAAAAGTACTAATTCAAGGTCAAAACCAAGAGTAAGTCTTAAATGGAATAGATTTTGACCCAGAAAACAGCAATTATTCCCTCTTTTTCAGAAACATTGACTGTGAGGACTAAAGAACAAAATAAGGGAAGTAAGAGATACGAGGCTGCCGACAGTAAACTTACACCAGGATTCATGTTATATCTATCATTTGCCAAAACGCATTGAAGACGATAAATTTAAAATAAAGAAAATTGTTCTAAATATAAAAAAATGGAAAATGATTGGAAAGAAATCAAAATTAATAAGAATTTACAAAACTGGATCTTAAAATGATTCAGCAATTGGATAAGTTGTCATTTTTTACCATTTTCCTATCGATGTGTATTTATTCCCATTGAAATACATTATTCTCCTTGATAATGATCACTTGCAATTGAAATTAGCAAACAAAGAATCATGATAAAAAGAAAAAAAAACGATTACAGAAAAAAATAGGATTAACTATTTTACTGGCGAGAAAAAGGAAAGGTGATTTAATTAAAACTTTCAAAATAATTACTGATATTTCTAAATATAAGGGACATTTCTGTTTTTAGATCTATTAACCAATTGATGAGGGTTTTTGTTTTTTTGGTAAATCGAGTAATATATATATTTGAAAAAGTTTCCAAATCAGATTAAGAATAACATTCTAAGATGAAATAACTAAATTGAAAAATAATGGTAAAAAAGAATTAAGAGAAAAATTTTCAGAACTAAAATCGGGTGAAAAATATTTCACAGATTTTGATCCGTATTAATAAACGTCTGCGTCTTTTTTCCATTTGAGAAGATTGCTCAAAGTGATAACAATGAAATCAAAGAAAAGACACAAAATCATGTTGACAACAAAAAAGCAAAAGTTGAATCATTTTCTGCCAGCATTTAAAAAGAAATAATAGAACACTTTTTCATTGTTGATTTTTTTTTTTTTTTTTTTTTTGTAAAAATCATTAGGCTCAAAAGAATTATTTTACTAAAACGTTAATTGAAGTGCATATAGTAAAATCTGGTTAAAGTGACCTGAAATTAAATCAACCGACTGGCGAATCATTTCCAATCGTATTGAAATGCTAATCATTTGCAAGAATACAAGCACCTGAGATTTTAGTTCAAACATCTTTTGATGCTCTTTCAAAGTTTTATGGTCAAATCCTGTTAGCATTTTAAATCCCATTTTATTAACATTAAATATGAAATGATGACTTCAAAGACTTTGCAACATACAAATTTGCCTTCTTCATTATACCTAGAGGCTGGACAGACATTGCACTTTGAAGCCTAGGGCTTCAAAGTGCAATGTGGAAAAGCATCTATGATTACAAAAGTCTGATCTCAACATATATATATATATATATATATATATATATATATATATATATATATATATATATATATATATATATATATAGTCCAAAGAAGTAGAAAAAAATGTAAAAATAAAGAATGCAATTTAGATTCTCGGAAAAAATAAATAAATTTAACCAATCGCAGACTTAGCACTTGTATAATCCGACTTTTAAAATGTCTACAATTACAAAAGAGAATTCAACTATATACGGATGAAAAAAACAAAAACAAACTTAACTAAAATTGTTTAATATAAATAGACTTAGCACTTGCATAAGCCAACTTCTCAAAAGGCTACAATTATAAAAGAGAATTCAACTATATAAGAATGAAAAAAAGAAAACCTTGACTAAAATTGTTAGATAGAAAACGGAAATCATCAGCTGCTTACCATGTAGCTGTTTCAGATACTTAAACACAGGACAGCTGTAAAATACATGGCTCTCCAGTGAAAAATACTACTTCTAGAATAACAAAATGTATATATAAAATACTGATGATAACTTGTGTTCGAACTCCTAAACTACTACTACTACTACTACTACTACTACTACTACTACTAATAATAATAATAATAATAATAATAATAATAATAATAATAATAATAATAATAATAATAATAATAATAATAATAATAATAATAATAATGTGCATATTAATGGATTGTTTTTGTTGATCAAGTATGCACATCTTGAAAGGAAAAAGTGAAAAAAAATTGAGTGAACTTTTAATTGCAAGAGAATAAAGTTAAAGTATGAATTTCCCCCTGGTCAAAAAGTGAAAAAAGAAAAAAAGACACATAAATTGAATAAATGTGATTGAATTTTGATTTTTTTTTTCATCTGGTGAAGATTTTTGATATTTTGATATAAAATTTTTGAATCGACAGACAATTGTCTGAGAATAAAGTGTTTTTAGATGAAATCTGGAATATTTACTGAATAATTAGAATATTACATTGTGGATTCTAGTTGCATTGCATACCATTGAGCTACTACATAAACTTTTGTATGACTTTAACGAAACTTACAAAAGTTCTGAAACATCATTCAAGTGGAAAAAGAGTATTGCATAATTGTAGATGAGTCGCTGGAAACTTTTAGTGACTGAAGAAATCCTCCGAGACTGAGGAAGTTATTAATGTCAGCATAATTTTATGAAGAAAACTTTACAAATGCAATATACTAGAGAGAAAAAGGTTGTGAGCATAGAATATTCATCCATTGTTGCTAAACACACTGGACATATATATATATATATATATATATATATATATATATATATATATATATATATATATATATATATATATATATATATAAATATATATATATATCCATATATATATATATATATATATATATAAATATATATATATATCCTAAGTAAATATAAAATGTATACTTCTTAAGTTATATTTTTGATATAAAATAGTCAAAATTGTTATAAATAATAAGCGCAATGAAGATTTAGAGCATGTATACTGCAAATTTTTATCTAATTACTACAAAAAGTCAATCATAATTTAGATTTACTTTTTCCATAAAGATCTGATATGTGTTTCATCACAGATTATCAGAGACAGTAAAATATTACAGACAGTCAAATATTACAGACAGTAAAATATTACAGACAATAAAATATTACAGACAATAAAATATTACAGACAGTAAAATATTACAGACAGTCAAATATTACAGACAGTCAAATATTACAGACAGTCAAATATTACAGACAATAAAATATTACAGACAGTCAAATATTACAGACAGTCAAATATTACAGACAGTCAAATATTACAGACAATAAAATATTACAGACAGTCAAATATAAGTTGATGAAATAAAAGGAAAAATAAAAAACAGTAAAATTCCAGAAATTCAAAAGCACATACTAAAAAGTGATATCCGCTGAAATATATTCCCACAATAAAGATTTATCCACAATCGTGTGCTGAAGCATTCCACAGTGCCAATTTGAATATAGTTTTTTCTTTTTTTCGTTTTTATTCCTGTCTCTAATGATTTGTAGGATAGTATCGGCTATCTGTACACTGAAATACATGTAAGATTTTTCTGAAAAAAAGTAAATATTCTCCTACATATTAATATATAAAATTGATTTGATTTTTTGTAGAAACTGGAATAAAACTTTAAATTAAAAATAATACATAGATATAAATTTTCTTTTCATTAATGTTGTTCTATTCCATGATTTATATTAATATCTTCTACAGTGTATTAAATTCTATACTAAGCCTATTCAGTAGAGCCTTGTCGCCCGATATATGTGCTGCTTCTTTATAACGTCTTACTTTCTTCCCTTCTTATCTGTCTATAGCTTTTA